>NW_004524664.1:7718518-7724223 GCF_000260255.1 Octodon degus | reverse complement strand
AAATTATCTTTATTTGCAGATGACATGATACTTTACTTAGAAGACCCAAAAATCTCCACCAAAAAGCTACTAGAATTAATACAGAAATTTAGTAGCATTGCAGGTTATAAAGTCAGTACCCAAAAGTCAATAGCATTCCTCTACACAGACAACAAACACACTGAGAAGGAAATTATAGAAACAATACCTTTCACAATAGCACTGAGGAAAATGAAATACCTTGGAGTTAATCTAACTAAAGAAGTCAAAGATCTTTTCAAGGAAAATGACAATACTCTGAAAAAAGAGATTATAGAGGATTTCAGAAACTGGAAAGATATTCCATGTTCCTGAATAGGAAGAACCAACATTATGAAGATGGCCATACTCCCAAAATTGCTGTATAGATTTCACACAAACCCTTTCAGACTACCACCAGTATGCCTCACAGACCTATAGAAATCATTCCCAAAATTTATCTGGAAACAGAAAAAACCTAGAATAGCAAAGGCAATGCTGAGCAATAAAAACAAGGCAGGGGGCATTACAATTCCTTACTTGAAATTATACTACTAGGCTACTGTGATAAAATTAGCATGGTACTGGCAACAAAATAGACCTGAGCATCAATGGAATAGATTAGAAGATGCTGAAGCCCCTAAGAACACACTCAGCCACCTTATCTTTGACAAAGGGACCAAACATACTCACTGGAAGAAAGATAGCCTGTTTAACAAATGGTGCTGGAAAAACTGGCTCTCTATATGCTGAAAACTCAAAATTGGCCCAGGTCTATCACCATGCACTAAACTAAAGTCAAAATGGATTAAAGAACTAAACATTAAAGCAGAGACACTAACTCTCCTGGAAGAGAAGTAAGTGGAACTCTTGGAGACATAGGGGAAGGCAAAGACTTCATGGACAGAAATCAAATCGCACGGGAAAGAGTTGAAAGAATAGGCAACTGGAACCTGCTCTTACTGAGAAGTTTTTTTGACATGAAAAGAAATTACCAACAAAGTGAAAAAGCAACTCACAAATTTGGAAAAAATCATGACAAATAAGTACTCAGACAAAGGTCTGCTCTCTAGAATCTATAAAGAACTAAAAAAACACTAGGGCCCCAAAATTTAAAGTCCCCATCCAGAAATGGGCATCCAAGATGAACACACGCTTTGCAGTGGATGAAATTAAAGAAGCGAATAAATATATGAAAAAATGCTCCACATCACTAGCCATCCGCAAAATGCAAATTAAAACAACACTGAGATATCATCTCACCCCAGAATGAATGTCTATCATAAAGAAATCATCCAACAACAAATGTTAGAGAGGCTGTGGGGAAAAAGGAACCCTTCTCCACTGCTGGTGGTAATGTAGACAGGTTCAACCGTGATGGAAAACAGTATGGAGACTCCTTAGAAAAGTTGGACTGGAAATCCCCTTTAAACCAGCTATTCCTAAACATCATATCATAGGGATATATGTGTGCCTATGTTTATAGCAGCACAATTAATGATAGCCAAATCTTGGAAACAACCAAGATGCCCATCACCTGAGGAATGGTTGAAAAAGATGTGGTATTGTTACACAATGGAGTATTATTCAGCTATTATGAATGATAAACTCGAAGGCTTTATATTGAAGTGGATGCCACTTGAACATATACTCATAAGTGAAATAAACCAGACACACGTGTGTAAATATCATATTGTTTCCCTAGTGTAAGAATTCAAAAGAAGAAATACAAATAGAAAGGTATAATACAAGTAAAAGGAAAGCAGGATCTTGAGGACTAACTAATCAAGAGAGAGAAAGGAGAAGAGCTAGGAAACATGACAATGTCAAGCCATAGAGTTATATGTAGAAGATGGGCAAGGCAATGCTCCTGAGAATTTCCAGAAGATTTTTGAATCTAGCAGTTAATTGGAAAGATTCTCACCCTGACTAACTATATATACTGATACCTGTAAACTAAGCTACTGCACTGCAGATGGTAATCTGTCATATTTTCATGGTTGGAGTGCCTGTCAGTTTGGTCTTCTGAATACAAGCTCCTTCTCAAGACATGCCAGTTGCTGCTATGTTGTCCAGCTTCAAGGTTGTATAGGGTTAGATTTTTGGACTTATGTGTAAACATAAGAAGTATATAATCCTTTATGCCTATTCTTAAAATATATTCTAATTTTTAATGTTTTTATCATATTCTGTAGGGGCTAAAAGTTCAACATATCCATACTTGATGAAAAATACTTGTTTCATATTATGCCTAAGATGTTTGATATGCAGACAGATAGTGAGGTTAAGCTTAACAGCCTAAGTTGTATGGTAATAACAATAAGCTTGTCTCCTGGATGGTTAATAACCTAAGTTTGCAGACCAAAATTAGAGAAAAAGGAGGGCTGCAAGGAAAGCCAACTTTTTGGCCCTAGCCTCCCAAGGTCAATTAAGACTCAGGACATATGAGAACTTGTACGGTTATGTCATGTAACTAGGTAGTGTCCCAAATTTTCTGATCAAGGAGATTATGGGGCCAAAGAGAAAAGTGATCGAGATGCCCAGTGTGCCTAAGGAGAGTCACATAGAGAGAAAACATTCTCTGAAGCTTTCACAGAGAGCACATTGGCCAAGCAATTGCCGTGACTCATACACATGGCTGACACTCACAAAGGTTCTACTATCTGAGGTACAGGATCTCCGGATAAATCATGAGGGGATTTCACTGACCTTATCAGATTCAAAAGCTACAATTCTTGTTACATAGATCCTCCTTTACCTTGGTCTTAACCTTCCAGCAAAAAAGTATAAAGTTGAAATATGAGAAGTAAAGCCATGCTGTTTTGTTGAGCTGTAGGGGACTCAGGTCAACAATTTCTGACATTGCCAGTCAAACAGATAAATACTATTATGGGCTACTGGACTCTTTTAGAATATTTTGCTGAGTTTACACACCTGTAATATTCAAGTAACGGAGCTAAACAAAAAAAGGGTATACAGATGAATGTCCATTTTGTATCTGTGTATTCAAAGTGGTTAGGATAGATATATAGTTACATTCTCCTAATGAATAGAGTGATTTGTTCTAATGGTGTTTGTAAATAGGATATCATGTCTGCATCTTTTACAGCAATTAACCACTAGGAAGAATGTATGCAGTGTGTTAATTATTGAAACTTTCCTACCAACTTGATTTGAAACGGTTTCATTGCTATTTGTTTCTCAAAATTATGAAAATAATTAAAAAATAAAACTCTACCTTTTATGGCACATATTAGCATAGAAGCCTTTATTCTAGGAGGTATTTATTTTTTGACTTGTGAAAAATAATGTTTCCACATTAATAACTCTGTTATATCCTAAAGGACTTCTGTACTTTATATTCAGGATAATAAACTTTAAAGCAAAAAAAAGTAAAGATGGGTTTAGATTCAAAAAAATAATAATCTGCAGAAAGTCACAATTTTTATCATGAAATTGAAGTTTGTAAACACACAAATCCTTTTTCGGGTATTGAATACTTCTCTGGAGAGATATTCTCTGTGAGTGCTTTATGAGGTAGGGTAAGAACATGGAGTTTAGATTCAAGCCAGCATGTGTTTGTATCCTTGTTCTGATTTCTGTTTGACTAACATTGTTTGAAATTAAGTTAATCTTCAATATCTCCCTTTTTCCATTTGAAATGTGGATATGATTCATGATCCTTACTTCCTATAGTTATTGGAAGGATAAAAGATATTAAGAGAGTAAGTGCTCAGAACTATGCATGGTCTATACTGAAAACTACACCACTATGCCTCCTCTGCAAGATAGTAGCACACAGCCCTGCTATTTAGGTACTACCTTATGGCTTTAAGTAATTGTGTTCTGAGCAATTGAGATGTGCATGAATTCTGAAGAGTACTATTTATCAGAAAAAGGCTGTACTATTTTAGGAGGAGCTGGAATTGTTCTACTAATCAGGATTATAGGCAGTTTTCAGAAAGAAAAATAAAAAGGATCACTAAAGAGATCTAGCATAGTAAATGAGTTTATTTTCCTGGTACATAATCTAACTTCACTTGCAAAAACCTTCTGTACTCTTACTCCTCCAAGCAAGGCAGGAGAGAAGAGGATGCAGGAGAGATATGACTTTGTGGGAAAAGTATCATCAAGTGTAATGATAAATCACTTTTGTTTTTCTTCAGTTTAAATACTCATTCTTTGAACCAAAGAACTATTACTGAGACTAATTCATTCTTGCCCTAATGTTTCATTTCTCCACTGCTTGTTCTGTAACCTATGAGCTGTATACTTCTCAATTCCTGGCTTTGATTAAATTTGTCATCCTTCCATTCATTTATTTTGCTTAGCACCTGCCACAATGTTATTGATGTTCAGTGGTAATTTGAGTAGATGGCAAATAATTTTCTGTGTAGATTTTACCCAGTAATATTAGAACAAAAATTTTTCTCTGGATTTCAACTGTTGACACTATTAGTTTTGGTCTGCTGCAGAAGCAAAACAGAATGAAGACTTTAGGCTCTAACAGCTAAAACATCAAGTCATTCTGATTTTATAAATTATTTCTACTTGCATATTTTAAGTAAGAAAAGCACTTTATGATAGAGAATAAACTCCTCAAATTTACAAAATCAATGTCTCCCAGGTTCCAGTATATTTTTGGAACTAAGAAATATTAGCTCCATTAGGTTCAATGCATTCAAAAGGCAACATGCACAAAATGCTAGTGCAAATCATACTTTATTTTTTTTAATTAAATTAGTCAAAAATTAGGATGAATTTTCATAGTCAATCTCACAATTCTCTTTATACATTAAGTTTTTCTTCCCAAACAAAGCATTTTTAATGAGAATCTATAGTAGACCAAAAGCAGCCTCATATAATACACTACATCTCTGACTTAGCACCATAGATTCCTCTTCCTTTGCATTTGGGCTGCCTAGGGGCTTACCAGAGCAATAGCACGCATTTCTGGGCCTACTGATGTTAGGCTGCCCATGTCTCCTGTTGTATTTTTCTCTTGGACTTCTTAAGTGTCAATAAGAAGTCTAATGAAAAGAAAGACAATGAGAGTTCAGGGGTGGAGCAGTCAGCGTTCAGCAATTATAGCTGCTGACCATGAAATCTGTCAACCCAAGGCCCCAACCACGGGCTACAGAAAGCACACACATGCTGTACAAATTCCAGATGTGCAAAATAAAATTTCCATATTCTTTTAAACAACTAAATTTCTGAGTTGTTTGTGCTGCATAGATATAAAAGTGGAATTCATTCATGTACATTCATTCATGGCTAAGACCCATGGTGCACCTGGTGATGTAATGCCCCCTCCTGCCGATGAAGGAGAACATGAAGGATAGGATTTTTGAACATTGGACACAAAAAATAATTCTTACCGGCTTACAGCAAATATATACTTCTAGGAGAATGTTTTGTTTGGCACAGACTCCAACATAACAATGACTTCATGTGAAATTCAGATTGCTCCTTCAAGCATTTTACAAGATACATATTTCAAGAAAAAAATCTCATGTTCCTTATGCTTCTAGGGATTCCTGCCATGACTCACCAATGTTCTGACTTACACTGTGTAGTACAGATATACCATCAGTGTTCTTCCACTGCATAATGAGCTATCAAATTGATTGTTTTCATAGTATTTTTTCTTGTATTCTCTCTGTGATAAAATTTTCTACATACTTCACTTCATTTTTTCACAATAAGCA
>NW_004524664.1:7716001-7717715 GCF_000260255.1 Octodon degus | reverse complement strand
TAAACAATAGAGATGAGGCAAAGGAAAAAAATAGAAAAAAAGGAGAAAAAATCATGTAAGTATATACACAGGAAAGCTAAGATGACTGTTCTACTAATTTCTATTAATTTTTTGAAGATATCAGTTAATGTTTAAAATATTTATTTTGACCAATTTCATATGCTATTATCTGTAATCTGAACAACTACATTGAAGACATCAATGTGCAATATAACAATCACTGTTGAATAACTTTCACCTTGTCTTTTATGTGTAATATTCTAATATCTTATTGAAAAGAAGTGCTAATGTTTAATTGTTTGATTGGTTTTGCATGCCTATATCTGATAATCTGAGCAACAAAATTGATTACGTAAATGTATGGTATAATAAAAAAAAAAAGAAAGTTGTCTGTAATTCCGGAATTAAATCTGTACCTCTTTTCCTCTGATTTATAAAGTAGATATACAAGAGTACAGGAAAACTGTGCAAATGAAAAACAAACAACAGGCAGATGCCAAGGAAAAATTTTCCCACGTTGTGTACTTGAAACTTTTTAAGTAGTGAATTTAATTAAAGCTTTAAATTTTCTTTCAATACACATATGTTTAAAGAAAAACTATTGACAAATTAAATTTAACAGTGTCAATTTAAATTTGTACACTGAGACTGTAGCTTGGTAGTAGAGTATTTATCTAGCATGTGTGAAGCTGTGGTTCCCTACCTAGCACCCAAAGGAACAAACACACCAAACAAACAAAACTCAAATTCAATATTTGAGCAAAGACATAATTAAGAGTGGAGCAGCCCTCAGAACTGGAGTTGGCTCAGAGCTACCACATCATAAAGTGAGCAAGCAGCTCTTATAATCAGGGAATGGTAGTGAAGAATGGAAGGATGGAATGGAAGAATGGAAGTGAAGTATACACCACTGGCACAACACCATTTCCTTGTTTGAATATGGTGTGATCAGTTCTCACACTGTGACTGGCTCAAGCTCAGCTGTTAGGATTGGATGAAACCCAACTATTGGTTATGAAATAATAGGTTAGATTTCATTTTCTTTCCCTACTAACTAAAATTGCCATTTTTTTATACAGATATTGAGGTATTGTCTGGAAAATATACTTTAACACATCTAATTTGCAATTTCTACAATTAACTGTTATTATTTCTGTAATTTAAAAAAGTTTTCATTTTGTATACTATGCATAAAATAATAAATAGTACTAGTATAATGCCTTACTGTTTGCAAAGCATTTTCATATAATTTCATTCAACCTACACAAGAATACTATGAGATAAAGTAGTATTGTCTTTGTTTGGGGTTTTCTTAAATTGGCACAGAAATTGTATAAGTGGAAAACAAGATAAAGTTTTCCTATGTGTACGCATTAAAGAACAACTACATCAAGCTAATTAACTTCTCCATTACCACACAACTAGTTTTGCCCTTCTTTTATCCAGCATTTTCACTTTGGCTGTTGGACATAAATTTTATTTTTGCTTCCGTTTTACAAAGAAAAGAGCAAAGGCTCAGAAGTAAAGTCTAAAAAGCTCTACAACTTGACTGTGCTTACTGTGGAAACCTAGGAAGAACTACCTCCAAAGCTTCTCTTCTCACATCATTGCAAAAACTCACTATATGCTGCTCACTCTTCTTTCTTTCTTTCTTTCTTTCTTTCTTTCTTTCTTTCTTTCTTTCTTTCTTTCTTTCTTTCTTTCTTTCTTTCTT
>NW_004524664.1:7710622-7715086 GCF_000260255.1 Octodon degus | reverse complement strand
CCTCCTCCTTTCAGGGCAGGGCTCTCCTATTTCCACTTTCTCTAACAGCTGTTGGCCTGATGACCCTTAAGCCTGCCCAAATTATGTCCATACTGAAGAAAGTCCATAAACCCCAATTACAAATATATACAAGGATTCCAAGAATCCTTGGAAAGCTCTCGGCAATGCCTCTTCCTACTGCTGTTGTATTCTGTACCTCTGAAAACACTACTTCTGTATTTTCAGTCTTCGGTTTGGCATCTTGAATCATTCAAGTGCCTAGATATTCCATTTCTCCAGTGCTTTGGTGGATGCATACACCATTCCTTTCTTGTCTGTGGGATCACAGCAGTCTTGATCTGATGGATGTTTCTCTCTCTTCCAGCTTCATGAAGCCACTTTATTCAGGCCTCAACCCCAGTATATGCAGCTGCTAATACTCCCTCTACCATTGCCCATGGTTTATGGAGACACCTGCAGATTAAGTCGGTCTCATGGAATGAATATTGTTACCTGTGCTACTGTGTCAAAGCTCTACGCAGTAAAAGAAAGAAAAAGGCTGTAGCCTTGAAAAATCTATTCACATTCATCTAATAAATAAGATTTGCAAAGTCTGTACAATAAATGACACCTATTATATCTATAGTATGAGTAGCCCTGTGATGTGGGAAGTATTAATAATCTGTTTTACAGAGGGGTAGGTGCTCTACTTTTGGATCCATAAATATTAGAATATAGAATAAAAAATAACTGATCCTGAAGATTCTTTAATGTTTACTGTTCAAAGCTTTTGCACTTAGAGTTTAGGAGACTAGGTAAGAAGGGCAGAGCTGAGATGTCAGGATTCCTTCATCCTGGGTTCCTGTGCAAGTAAGTAGGGAGAAGGAAAAAATCAGAGCTGAGACAGTGGATCTGTTATTGAGAGTAAGTTTCACTACAGGAGGGAACTAAATCAGAAAGGAAGATGGAAAGATAAGGGTTCATATAGATTACCAAAAAGGAAAGGCTGAAGAATGGGAAGACAGGAAGATGAGATCAAGGTGTGCATGGAGTGAGCAGGAAGTTCCAAAATACAAATTCACTGTGTCGAAGACTGACCAGAGACCAAGCTTTTAATTTTGATTGGAGGCCATGGGCCTTGCTTCTTTTATTTTGTTGGGCTATATCATCATCCTAGAAGACAGACTGTGTGCAGGCATTTTTGTCTCCATGCTCATGTTGGAAGTTCCCCTGGTCCTTCCTTGTAATTCATACTTACCGTAGCCTGTATTACTTTCTTCTCCATTGACCACTTGATGATTCCTGGGGGAAAGATTTATCAGACCTCATAACACAATTCAATGATATTTCAGAAACCAAAACATTGTTTCTGGGTCCTTTTCAACTTTTCCAAGTACTGGCTATCAGAGTGCCCCAAGACATGCTTTGAAATGAATCTTTATCTTGACAGAAGATGCCCTGTGGAAATTTGACACTCTTCTCTCTCTTTATATTTCCCTATAAACTAACTGAAAGGTCTTCCCTCAACCTTTGAGCATCTGCAAAATGTATCTGAAGCTCTTACCTTGCAGACATTTATTCCTACAATTCATAGGCAGATAATTCCTTGACGCACTACACTTTTCCTGTCATTGCTTTTAAAGCTCTGTCATTGCTTTGATGCTACTGCCAGCAGAGCACTAAGCAGCAGATGTTGAATGTGGAGAGAACATGGTGGACTCTCAGTTCTGTGCACTCCATGGCTCCTACAGAACTGACTCTAGGGTTTTGCAATTGTTATAGGCAGTTCTTGGGTTTGTGTGGCTACAAGGGGCAAGAGCAGCTGATATTAATCCTACAGACTAGATTAACGTGAAGCTCCTTTTGGCCCACCTTCTAATAAAGATATGGGCAGTCATATCACAGCTTGAAGACAGGCTGTAAGAGCAACTCTAATGAACAAAAGCCCTCAAGATTTACAGCCATATGAGTTTTTCCCAAGTGAATATGAGCTATCCAAAGCCCTATGAAGCTCTATGTGCCTGGATGCGTGTTTCATATTCCATGAGTCCACATGTCTCTGAAGTTGGCCCTGTTTTCCTTCCCTTTGATTCACCGTGCTCTTGTTTGGTTATTTTGGAACACAATCATGCTTAGATGAGTGCCAGGTTTACTTTTGCTAATGTATCCAAGACCCATAATATTTGCTTCCCCTTTTCCCTTCTGCTAATAAAGCTTCTCAAATTTACTGCAGGGATTTACTTTACAATGCCTCACCTTGTTTCTTTACTTTTCTCCTCTATCCTGGCTAGTGAGAATTGGCAGCTGCTTTGCCCATTCCCAAGAGGCAATCCCATAAAGCTAATGATTCCAGTAAGGGTTCCATTCCTCATAGGGAAATGTCAAACAAGGTACTTATGAAGTAGAATTGGCTAGAGAATGTAGCTGTGTATTATTGTTTAGAGAGGAGGGGGGAAGGTAGCTCTGTCAATTCTATGCATTTAAATGTTATTTTTGTCTGTTTCATAGAGTTTTATGTCAGGTTGACTACAAAGGATTCAGCCACTATGAGTTAACCCTACTTCAGCTGCTAAATATTAGTTATTACTGTTGTTATAGTTGTTGTTGTTTCTAGAGGCAGTGCTCTACACACACATACAGGTAGACACACAATGTGTCTTTTGTGTCACTAACTGTGATTTACATGGGAATTCAATTGTGAGTACTGTCCAAGTAAGCAACTATGTAAACCTAACATATGCATTGTTGCATTTGGGTGAAAGATCTGCACTCTTGTACATAATCACTTTACACAGAATGAGCCTGTCTTCCATTCCTCCTTGTTCCTCTTCTATGGAAAATTTCCATCAATATTTGCACTGCCTTTTTTTATGTATGACAGTAATAAGCATAGAGGGTGCAACATCTCTGTCAAAGACAGTGGATGAAGGGTAGTGGGTGTTTCTGGGAACAGTATGCGAGTGATAAGAACAAAGCATTCCTGCAAGGATGTGACAGGAGGTAGTGAGGAGGTCATAGCTTCCCCAGGTGCCTCATCACCCGCAGTGGGTTCTATCTCACCCCCGAGCACCACAGCCTCACTAGTCCTGGGGCTTTCAGCTCTGGCCAGAAGAATCAGGGGATTTCTGTGTTCTAATTTGACTCAAAGGGCAAAACCAAGATGGCCTGAGGTGTCCTCTCAACTCAATTTATAGTCTGTGGTCCCTGACAAATATTGGCTACGTTTATCCCAACAATGCAAAAGTAACTAATACTTTGTCCTTTCCACCAATTTGTGTCTACTAATTTCAACATCAATGAGTGAGCCTTCTCTGTGACTGCCTAGACATAACCGTCCATTGACATTAGGAACCCCATATGCATTGGAATTCTGTAAGAGGGGCATCTTTTTACCAAAATAATTATTTATTAAATTATTTATATGAATATGGTTTCATAAATATTTATTTTGTTTTAAAAATCTATTTAATTTTTGCTGAACAGTTCATAACTTTTACAATTAAGCTTCTTTTGTTGGCTCTAGTTCTTGCATATCTTCATTATGTTCTACATGTTTCAAAATATGAAAAGGTTCATTTGTATTCCTCCTACATAAACCTTTAATGGGTCATTTCTCTGAAGACCCCTACTTCTTTCTACAAAGGAATGGTGTTTACATGTCAACAAGTCAAAATCAGAGTGTGACATAGGTTTGTAAGTCAAGATTAGTGGTGTTGAACCTATGGCATGCAATTTACTAGGTTTATCTTTTAAGACAAAAGATGTTAATGTGTAGAAATTTTTTTAAAAACTGAAACCTCAGTATACGGCGTTGGATCTTCAGTATAATTACATGAGTGTGGGGCTGCAGTTTGGAACTCAGTCTCTGAAATGTTAACCATCACTGGTCTTTGATAGAAACAGAAAAATGTATATATAATTACATCAGATGTAGCCTGGTCCGTTTTCTTACCACTAGCTTCTTTGTAGTATATTTAGAAAACTGGGATTTTGGTCCGCTGTTATAAACCCTTCACAGACTATGTAGTTTGTAAAAAACAAAAGCTTATTTCTCAACTTTCTGGAAGCTAGAACTTCCAACGGCAATGTGCTGGCTGATTTGGTGCCTGGAAAATGCATATTTTGTGGTTCACAGGGAGTAGTTTCTCACTGAGTTCTCATATGGTAGAAGAGGCAAGATGGCTCCCTGGGATCTCTTTTCTGAGGGCACTAATCCCATTATAGCTCTGCCCTTATGTCTTAATTGTCACTAATATGTTAGTTCATAACCCCATTCCTTGAGAGATTAGAATTTCAAAATATAAATTTGGGAGAAACACAAGCATTCATCCATAGAATCTGGCTCTAATTATCTCTTATATATTTACTTTTTTTAAAATTTGGTTCTCGGGCTGGAGAGATGGCTCAGTGGTCTAAGGCACCTACTTAGAACAAGCTTGGCAAAGCATCAGGGACCGCGGTTCAATCCCCCAGCACCACATGCCA
>NW_004524664.1:7707502-7710492 GCF_000260255.1 Octodon degus | reverse complement strand
GTTCTCTCTCTGTCTCTGTCTCTCTGTCTCTCTGCCTCTGTCTCTGTCTCTGTCTCTCTCTCACTTTCCTCATATATTGCAGCAAACTGAACATAAATAATGTCTATATTTATATTATGTAAATAGTAGTTTTAGAATTACTAGCCAAACTCCCAATGGGGGTGATAGCCTGTTAAGTGGGATGTCATGGCAGTGTCCAGCTCTTTTAATTGTTATCTTTACATTATATGAGCAAAATTATGTTTTCTAGAGTCATTTGTGTCACTTCTTTCTTTCCCACCATCTTCAGTGTGAGTGGTATATTCAAGTTTTTAAATGATAACACAGTCAAGAGCATTTGTTACAATTTGAATGCATTTTGGGTTCTCCCAAGGTACTACCTTATTTTAATGAATCATTTTTTTATGAGCAATGTAAAACTTTACAAGATCTAACCACAAGTCATTTTTCATCTTATTTTTGTTTCTGCCCTGTGGAGGGTCAGAAGCAGGTCCTTGCATTTCATAGGTCTGCACTCTGCACTGCTGAGATACACCCTGGATCACAAAGGAAGATCTAAAGAAAGGTCACCTTCCTCACCCCTTCTCCCATATGACCATTCCTCTGTATTTCCCCACTCAATCCTACAGGCTAGCAGTTCATCACATGCTGGTGTATCCTCTCCTCCATTTCCTTGCACAAATGAGCAGATACCTCTTTGCTGAATTAACTTTCATATTTATATAAAGAGTACCACATGTTACATAATTTGAAGATATTATTTTGCTAAGAAAATGGGATACTTTCTCAAGCCATATAACAGATGATAACATTAAACTGGATGACAATAATAATATGGACTTTAAAATCAAAAAAACTTGAATTTAACCTACAACTGGTCAATTGTGTGGTCTTAAGAAGTTAATATTTCCCAATCTGAAATTCTTTGTCTACAAAATGTATATAATGTATATATAAGTTTCCTTAAGAGCTAAATGAAGATTACATGGAAGGCTCTTAACAGGTGTATGGCGTTTAGTAAATGCTCAACAAATCATGAAGAATTGCTAATGTTAAGCTCATATGGTGTTTAGTAAATGCTCAACAAATCATGAAGAATTGCTAATGTTAAGTCCAATAACTAGGATTTCAAAATTAACCATTCCACTGCAGCTAGCAGTGCTTTTTTCTGTTACAATTATTTTTCCTAGAATCATGAAGAGCACTGCCAGTCGTTCCAGCTCTGGGACTCAGCACCTTACACACACAACTAAAAAGAGGAAGGACTGCTTTTTGCTCATAGTTTCAGAGGTTTCAGTCCATGGCCACTGGCTGAAAGGCAGTAGCAGCATGGAGGAGGGTGTGAAGACAAGAGGCTCAACGCAAAGCGCATAAGAGCAGAGAGAGTGGGGAAGAGCCAGCGTGAGAGTTCTGCCCTGTGAAGACGCGCTCCCTGCGCCCTACCACCCACCCGAGGCCAGCCTGCTCCCAGGCCATTCAGCTACAAAGGTGCCTCTGGGTGGGCACACGGGTGAGGGTAACATCTTGCTGGTGCAGCCTCCCTTCCACACGCTTCGCCTCTGAGCACAGGGACCTCTGCAGAGACATTTTAGACCCAAACGCTAACCAGCACTCAGAAGAGTCATCAGAAATTTGTGCACACTTTAATTTGCCCCCAGTGTATTATACAAAAGATACAACAATCTTTACAGTGCACTTGGAAGAAAGACTTCAATATCCCTACATGAAAATTGCAGTAAGCTGAGCATTACTTACAAGCTCAAATATTCTGTGTACTGATCTGAATCGCTCACATTGTGATAGTCATAAACCGTCCCTCTGCAGCAATTCAGGGTAGTTGTGACAACTGAATGTCTACAAGAATAGATATTTGTACTTAACCATATATATTTTAAAGAGAATAAAAATAGCAAAAAAAAATTCAGAATTTCACTAAACAAAATAATATGAATCTGACAGTACTTGTTGTATTGCATATTTTATATCAGAAAAGTTAATGGTAAAATATATACTATATTCATCACTTGAAAAAATTCTGTTAGAATAATTTTAATACATTCTGATATTTAAATGTCATTTAAAATGACTAAAGCTTATCCAAGTTGATCTGAATTGTTTTGATTTACGCTGTCTTGGGCAGACTTTAGCTCCTTTCCATCAATTAAGCATTTAGTATAGACTAAACATTTGTTAGGTATTGGTGGTAAAAGATTTAGAAGGAGAAACTCTTCCTTCAAGGGCCTCACAGTGAAGTCAACTCCGAGAAGCTCTTTGGATTAGTAGGAAACTGTGTGAAAACTGAACTTTATAACTTAGACCTTTGACAGAGTCTTTCTGGACCATTCAAATCTGTTCCAGGAAGATTGATTTTCTCCAGTTTTTCTGCATATTATCTCATGAATGTGTTACACACAATTGCATTCCATCCATCCCTTTCCCCACACTGTTCTCTTCCCCTCATTTCTTGCTCTCCCACCCATTTTGAGATTGATCTCTTCTTTGCCTATTACCTAATTTTCAGTCTGCTTTTTATCTATACTATGGATTTCTCTTCTAATAGAAGCTGTGTAATATTAAACTTCTGTATCTGATTTATTTTATTTACAATTATGATTGCCAGGTAAATCTATTTTCCCACAAATAGCTCAAATTCATCGTTTCTATTTTTCATTATTTTTTTTATTTTCTGTATTTTAGGGAAGGGTCTACAGGGCTTTCAGGGTCTCACTACTAGATCATACTCATAGTGATTCTCCTGTTTACAGCCTCCCAGGTGCTGGGATTACAGGCATGCACCACCACGCCCAGTCTCAATTATCTTCTCAGCATGCTCTAGGGATGAGGCCAACCTGGCAATCACAGGGATTGAACACCTTCCCCCTGCCTCTGCTTGCAGGAGCTTTAATCCACTGAAATTTATCTTTTTTAGAGGCAGAGTAGTACTCCACAGTGCATGAATACTACACGACCTTTTTCCAGTTGTCTGATAA
>NW_004524664.1:7694178-7707354 GCF_000260255.1 Octodon degus | reverse complement strand
ATCATGATATGATGCGTTTAATACCTTGGGGAAGATACCTAGAGGGGGATAGCTAGGACAAATGGAAGTTCCAAAATTAGTTTTGTTAGGATTAAGCAAAAGAAGTTTGATAATTTGTTAAGATTGATGAAGAACCTTCTTTCTGAAATCAGACCATCTGAACAAAGATTTTAAAAAGTTAAGGGAATGTAATATGCTCCATTTTGCCAAAATCCAAACTGATTTCAACAGTTGCTTTATAGTCCTACTAGAATGTGGACAGTTTCCTTTATCCCAAAACCTCCCCAACATTCATTACTATTTATTTTCTTTACTACAACCATTTTTTCTAAAGTAAGATGAAATTTCAGTGTTGTTTTAATTTTTATTTCTCTAATGGTTAAAAAATGTTGAACATTTTTTCATATGTTTATTGACTACTTGTCTTTCTTTACCTGAGAAGAGTCTATTTATTACAGTTGCCTGTTTTTATTAGGTCTTTTATTTCAAGTGGTCATTTTAATGTTTTATTGTACACATATTTTAGACATTAATGCTCTGCCAAAAGGATGCAATTTTTTGTATTCCTACATGTCACCTTACTCTGTTGATTATTTTCTTTCATGTGCAGAAGCTTTTAAATATGTGATTCCATTTTTTATTCTTGAAGTTTTTCTTGTTCAGTTGGAGTTCTCTTCAGAAAGTCCTCGCCTATGTCTATCTCTCCAAAAGTATTATATATTTAACTTTCAGATGATAGGTTTCTCTTTTTACATTTCTATCTTTGATTCACTTTGGATTTAGTTTAGCATATGGTGAGATATATGAATCTAGACCCAATCTTTTGCATATGGATAGCCAGTTTTTCCAGCACAATTTTTTAAAAAGTTATCTTTCTTTCAGTGTATGTTTTTAGTCCCTACATCAAATATCAAATAGCACTCAGAACGGATTTAATTCTTTTAAGTCAATAAGACCAATTCTTAAATCTTCCTTTATTCCACAAATGTAAATTGAGTGAATGGTAGATAGAGCAGTGTTTTAAATGTAAGATACATTACAATGAAGTCCCTTACATTCAGAGAGCTTATAATTAAAGGAACTACAGAATATGTCAATCAATCCAAACAACTCAGGTGGTGACAAATGCTATGGACAAAGTCAGTGAAGTGTGTTGAAAAGGAGATGTTTGATAATTTGTTAGGATTAGTTAAGAAATTTCTTTTCAAAATAAGACCACCTGAACAAAAGTTTTAAGAAGTTAAAGGAATGTCATGTGCTCCATTTTGCCTAAAACTTCAAAAGTCAAGAGTGAGAGGGTTGCTTGATATATTTACAAGTTAGTACAAAAGTCAGTAGGGTTGGAAAGGGAGAAACCAGTGAAAGTGTATAAGGAAATAATGTCAGTGCAGCAGTGAAGGTTAGGTTCCCATCAGTGAAGCTATTGGACAGTTTTGAGATGCATGATGTGCCTGGCTTATAACTTAGAAGGGTCTCATGGCCATCATGGCCATGAGCTAAATCCTTTCTGAAGGGAATTTGATATTTGATGAAAGGGCCAAAGCATACACTGGAGGAAAGATAGCTTTTTCAAAAATTGTGCTTGGAAAATTGGCTACCCATATGCAAAAGATTGGATCTAGATCTATGTATCTCACCATTTGCTAAACAGAAACCAAAATGGATCAAAGATTTACACAGCCATGTGGGCAAAAGGAAGAAAATCATGAAGAAATTCATAAAATAGGTAATGGTTGCTCAGCTGAAGGAAGATGCAGTAAAGTCTTGTCTGTGCTGGCTATCTTCTTTAAGTATTTTGAATATAGAACCTGTAGAACAAGTGATATGTGTGGACTAAAAAGAAAGATGGAGTAAGGACCAGTTTTAAGTTTGGTCCTAAGTTTTTTTTGTTTGCTTGTTTTTGTTTTTTTTTTTATAAATGTACACTTCAGATTATCAACTATTAAAGCTCCCAATATGGAAATCATGTTTCCATTCTTTTTAAATTATGTTTAATTTTATTTCTGTTTATTTTTAAAAGAGAATGAAAAATATTAACAAAAAACAGAAAAAAATACAGAATTGCACTACATAAAATGATAAGAATTCAATAATGTTTGTTATATTACATATTGTTGTCTTCAAATTATTTGTTCAGATTACCAGATATAAGTGTGCAAAACTGGACAAAAAAATTAAAGAGAAGAAAAAAATTAGTCACTAACTGTTCATTTCAGTAGACCAGTAGAAATCCTCAGTACCACTATCCAAACTATCTTGTACATATACAAACATATTTTTCCCTTTCCTTCTTTCCCTCCTTTTCTCCTTTCCCAGATGAGAATCTTGAATGATTTCATTCTTTATGGGGAAACTTTATTTGATATCCTAAGAGAAATAAAGGAATTAGCTGAAATTAATACACCAATGTGTGTGATGTTTCATGGGTCTATGTTTCAAGCACCTGTTGCTGATTTGGATATGACATTACTCGGGGAAACTGGGAAGCTTTGTGGTCTTACCTATTTGTAGGCAATGAAGGCATCCGGAGCTGCAGGAGCACCTGATGGTCCTCAAGGAGGATGGTCATAAGGTGGAGGCCAGTCCATTGCTTTGAGGTCCAGTTCATGCCTGAGGGAGGGGAACTCATTACCTGGTGTAAGCTCCTCCCTTGGTCTTCAGTTCTCCGCAAGGACAGGGCCATGCTTTCTTCCGTACCATTTTAGGAATTTTATTTTGTTGTAGTACATGTCTGGGAGTTTATTTGAAGCTTAGAGAGCACCATGCTTGAAATTCCTTTGCTAAAAAAAGAGCTTAGGTTTTCTGCTGTCTTCAACATTTGATACTTGTCTGTAATTATAGATTAGGACAGGAGATTTTGCTATGTAAATGATCATTTTGGAGTTTGTAAAAATCAGATATTACTTTACCAGGGGTGAAAAAATTTGGAAATGTAATATTACATCTTATTTCTAAAGGTGAACTTTTTCTTTATGGTTTCAATTCTTTTAAAGGCATCAAATAAAGAGTTATTTGTTGTTTACATGTCTTTTTTAAAATTTTGAAACACTGTATTTTTCTTTTTGCTCTGTAGTATGTCAGGTTGCCTAGATCTACCCAGTTTCTTGGAAAAATGGTCAGGCTGAAATGAAATGAATTTATGTTGGCTTGGCCCCTACTGCACTGCCATATGCATTTTAAATGACCCAGAGGAATTATCTGTATTAATAAAAATGAATTATTAATTGTGCCTTACTATTTAATAGTTGAGGGCTGATTTCTTAAGCATATTTTTAGAAATAGGTCTCATTTAGAAATATAATGGGCACATTTAGATACACTAATCTCTATTTCAAAGCTCACTCTTGGAGGAAGGCATTATAGTTGCAAATCTTATGCAGGAGCACAGGAGGAAGTAATAGATTCAAAGACAAAAGGTCTGTGCATCTAATGAGACACCAGGTTGTGTCACCAGAAACAGAATACAAGGCCAAGCTTTAGTCTTAGAGCTCCGACGATGCAACTATTGTCACTCTGGGACATTTGTCTGTGTCTTGTGCTTGTTTACCTGAGTGAGGCCCCTGTTTGCCCATTAATATTTCAGGTAAGCAGGATTCTCGTGAGGACTAGGGATCACTCACTGAATGCCACATTCACTCCTTCTTCTTTTCAGCCACAGTTTTGCTCATTTGACACAGTTGATTCCAGTGACATCTCAAGAGAAATAATAATAGAGACCATTGTGTTGGGGGGATAGAAAATGAGAGCTAAATGATATTAGGGGTGACAAGATACAGTTGCTTCCTAAGCCTCAGCTTCTCTACTTGAAAAAAATCTGGAGTAGCTTAGTTGTAAAGCCATCTTGAAAATTGGAATTTTTTTTTCAAATATTATTGTGCTACCGATGTCCATGAATATTTTAAGTGAACTTTTTTCAATGGAAAAAGTAGTTATTTATGGGGCAAAGATAATATATACATTTGTGACCACAACTTTTGATATCAAGTGAGGAAGGTATTGTAATACATTCAGGACAAATATTAAACTTCCTGGGATATGGTTGAATGCTCCCAGGGATTCGGTTCATCTTCCCTTCAACCAGGCAGATGTAGTACCATAATCCAATTTATGTTTGACATAGAAGCAAATACCTTTAAACTCTTGGCCCTAATAATTTAAAAGAAGCTTGGCATCCAAAAGTCCTTGATATAGCACAAAAGTGAGTAATGAAATGATTTCTGTGAATCCCCCTCTGGGGGAAAAAGCAGTGACAACATGCTTTTTCAATCATATCATTTGTAAACACAAATCCCAAACACAGAAAATTTTTGATCTTGAGAGATTCTTTCATTCTTAGGACTTCGTGTGGCTCCTCATGATCTCACAGTCCTTTGGGATTTTCCTAGTTATCACGCGAGCTCATCTGTTGAGGTCAGGAAGGGCAAAGGTCTAAGGTAACTTACTGGTGATTGAACACCTAATCACATAGCAGTCATGGATATACTTCTATACAGTCATTCCCGTGATTGTTACAGACCACGTACTACAGGGCTAACAGGATTCACAAACATGGCTTTTTCTATATGTTGATGTAATAAGTACTGTATTAGCCTTATTGGATGAGCTCTGATTCCTAACCCATCCATGAGCATCTGTGGTGGCTTGGTCCCAAGACATTCACAGTTACCAAAGCCTAAGAATGCTCAACTGCTGACATAACATTGTACTGTATTTGTTTATGATTTTCACACATCCTTCTGTGTACTTTAAATCATCTCTAAATTACTAATAATACCAAATACAATGTAAATATTATGTAATCATGTGTCATATAGTATTGTTCAGGAAATAATGACAAAGCAAGTCTTTTCATATTCATCATAGATATAATTCATTTTATAATCTTTTTGAACTGAGGTTGATTGAATATGTATGAAGAACCTACTGACATAGGAAAAGGTTTGCAATTTACCTATAAAATTATTTTAATGCTCACTACAACCTAATAAAAGATATAATTATCACCATTTACAGAGGACAATACTGGGGCACAAAATAACTTTTCCAAGAGCTGTAGGCAGCTGAGTTAGCTAGAAATATTATAGGCATTCATAGAGGGCTAAAACCTCAAAGGACCCAAAGTGGAAGGCAAGAGGTCTTGCAACTCTGTGAGAGCAGGCATCCCTGCTGGGAGCTAGACCTTAAGACAAAAGTTTAAATGGATGTAGCCACATACCTCCCTAGGGATGGCCATCAGGGATTTATGTTCTAAATAGGTACCAATCATCTTGAAAAAGCCCAGAAGAGTCACTAACCCAGCCCCTATAGGAGAAGCCCCTGCTCTGTATTCATGCTCACTTGCTACATGACTGGCTTCCCCATTTGATCCCCATTTAATCAATTTTACTTGAACAATTATACTTGTAATCTTATTTGTGGATCCTAATTTTGTCCCACTTTATGCCCACCTAGCAAGTTCCAATATTTTCCACCTTAGATCCACCTCATCTCATGGTTTCACTCTATAAAACCCCTAGAATAGAGGGTCCTAGGCAGGCCACTTAGGTTCCCTTCTGTCTTTTTCTTAGACAGACGCTTTCTTCCCACTAATAAGTATTTTCTGCTCTTAACCTCCATTGTTCTTAAAATTCATTCCTCAATTTTAGCAAACACGAACTCCTCCCAAGTACCTTTCCAGCTGGGGGTTTCATTCATCTATATCACAAGGGCCCACACTAACTAGTGCTTGCCCTATATTTTAAAGCCATCAACCTAGTACTAAAAATCTTTGCCATTTACAACTCCTAAGGTACACATCAAATTCCTTAATCCATGCAACATCTAATTTATCAGAAATCAGGATGCTACTTCTCTCTATTTATCCATTTAAAAACTGTCTGTATTTTTAATTAATGGGGTATCACTATGCTTTCCAGACTTGCTTCCAACTCCTGAGCAGAAGAAATTCTCCTGCATTAGTCTCCCAAGTAACTGTGTGTTAAGGTTTGGGGATTTTTCAAGGGTAACAACACAATACTGGACACATTTTATAACATTTTTTATAATGAATCACACAAACAATCATATACAATGAGTGCAAGAAATCTATTCACACAAAAAAGACAAAAGACTCCAGCAAAGGGCCTACATGCCACAATAATGTCCTACATTAGTCTAGCTGAAGAACGAGAGCCTGTTCCAATGCCTCTCACAAGTCCAATTGGAGGCCTAGAGCCCATGGCAATGTCTCCTAAAGGTCTGTTTTAGGGATCTGCACTGGAAAAGGCCAAAGGTTAGTGGTGGAAGCTGGAAAGTATGCCAGTAGGATAAAGGATTTGTGCTAGCAGGCTGAGGGATCTGAACTAGAGATAGGAAGTAATGTTCAAGGTAAGAACTAGAGGTACCTGAAAAGTACCATAGTAACAGTGAGGTCCTGAGTTCCTCCAGCAATGAGGAAAGCTGAGTTCCCATCAGGAAAGCTGATGTGACAGGCTTTTCCATGAGGCTGAGCAGTGCACCAACTTCCCCTCTGAATCCAGCAAGCAATGCTTAGTGTGAGGACCAGAACTCCTCAAAGTGAATTGTGACAAGGTCCTGAGCTCCTCTGATGAGAACAACCAACTTCATCACAAAAACCAGTTTGGCAAAGTCTTCCAGCAGAATAGCCCAATAGAACCAGGCTCTCCAAACAGCAACCCAGCTAGTTCTGCACCTTATGCTACTGGTAATCCTCAGGTGGACCTTCCACCCCACTACCACACTACTTCAGTGCAGCTGGGTGTAACAAGTTGACAACCAGTTGGCAATCTGTATAGTTCATGAACGTCAACAAAACTACATAAATAGCCAGTGGCTTACTCCAGTCTATAAAATAATTTTTATTACTGTGTCAAGGAATTGTCAAATAAAATTGTGTTCATGTTTTGTTTGTTGGTTTACCTTGGTCCTTAAGACTGTGGCTAAGATTTGAGGATACATGCTTCCCAACAAAACTTCAAAGGAGATAATGAAAAAAAGTGACAAAATTCTGAGTCTCAGAAACCTGGCAGAACAGGAAAGGTTTAAAGGTCACCAGAGCCTTTCAACTAAGAAACAGTTCAGGGTCAAAGATCAAGCAGCTCTGGGTATAAATTTTGCTCCATCACTTTTGAGTACTGAGTTCTGATGGAATTACTGCCGCTAAAGAGAAATGAGTGTGGGGCAAGTTAGCGATTCTGGACCCAAGAAAATGAGGTCCAGCTATAGGAATTGAAGAGCATGATGACAGTTCTGTCATAAAATCATAGGAAAAAACTTGGTGCTTAGTCATAGGTAAGAAGAGAACAGTGGAACCGCAAATGTCTTGATGCCTACCTACATCACTTTGGCTCCCTGAAGTTGTACTTAGCTTTGAACACCATTTGAATCTTGAGCTGGAAATGGGTGACACCTTTTATACATATTTGTAGTCCCAATTTTTAGACAAAGGAGAGAAGAAAGAAAACCATCTAGTTTTCAAGTGCCACCATAGCAACGGGGAAAATGCGGTAAGATTGGCTTTTGAGTCGTGTTTAATAATATTTATTTTTATGGCTTGTGTCTCAGTTTACTGACACTTTACCTCTCTAGGTGGGAAGCTAGGATCAGTTAAGAATTGCCTACCTGTCTCTCGAGTGACTGGCATTGTTCTGATGAACTCTTTCTCATTAGCATTCATCAGACTGACAACTACCAAACAGTTGGCTATTCTTATGTTGTACCCACAAAGAATGAGTTTTCATTTGCCTCTACGCAGATCAGTAGAGGACTAGATAGATCAAGTGAGGTATATTACATTAATTAAAAACCATGTACAGAGTAGTACTGTGAAGTTCTGTCATATTTTAGTTTAACTAAGATCTTCAACTTGCTGAGATTTTCATTTGAACACGGGCTGGAATCAGTCCATGGGCTCCAGAGGGAAGAAGTGTGTCACTAGACATGTGACCTGAAAGGGCATGTACCTCTCCCAGGTTAACAAAAATAAACAGCTAAATTCTCTCATTATTATGTAACTCCAAAATATATCCCAATGGCCAGCAAAAGTAATAATTACAGCTTACTAAATAAATATGCACTCAAATAAATTAGGGATTATGAAAGGCAAATAGAACCTCGGAGAGTGGATTTCTAAGAAACTCCAGGCTACTAACTGGTTTGCCAACCTCAAGGAAGAAGCCAATTAGTTTTTCACTTTTGTAACTTGTCCTGGTTATCAGCTGTGCCATTTCCAAGGTATGCCACAGCCAGATAAATGAAACATTCATGCCTCTGTCTCTACTCTTTTCTGAAGTTTTTGGTGCTCCCCATTCTAAGCATTAACAGGAGATAGAGGTAGCATACTAGTTACCTTGTGGCACTGATGCACAGTGACATGGAGTAAAGGCTCTCCATCGTGAAAATCAAAATGCTCAGAAATAGTAGAAATTGGGCTGCTCTATCGTGTTTACTGGAACAGAGACCAACTCAATGTGAGAGTAACTTGGAGTAATATAATAAGAGTTCCAGAGTAATTAAATGCTTCCACATCACATGTAAGTATAATGTGTTAATAAAAAAATAATCGCACCTCCATTGTTTCTGCAGGTTCAGCTTAATTACATGGCAGTTAGAACTCTCTCTCTCTCTCCTTATTCATACTCAGCAAGAACTCCCTTTACCATCAGCTGATATTTAATTAATGTACATTAAACATCCTGCTCTATTATTAAATGTAATTTAACAACTTCCTCAGTACTCTAAATTCAGAACAACATGAATGGAAGATGTAATGAAGGAAAGCAGAGTTTACTCCTCTCATTAAAATATTATATGCATATTTATCTACACATTACCCCATTTAATCTAATTTGGGAAAGATATTTTTCACCACTTAAGCAAGGAATGACTGAGAATCATTGAGAGTTCATAGTTTCCTAAGAGATAAGAGAGAAAAAAGAATTTTCTTGGCTAGCAGAATTATCTCATTTGAAAATAGCTCCCTGTTGACCCTTTTTCACAATTGGTAAATGATTAGAAAGAAATCATTATAGGTTTCTTCTCAACAAAAATTTTCAGTAAATGTTTAGTAAAAATATGGTGCTATAGATCTGAGAGATGAGAGGGATGATGACAAGGTTTACGGAGTAGTGGTCCTTGTCCCAGAAACCCAGATGATGGCTAGTAGAAAAGCTTCTCTTGATATACGTGTCTATCTTCACAAATACATAAACATTAAACTTGCAAGTTTCTAACTTTTTGTGAAAGGAAATATACTCAGATAGGGATTGGTACATCCAAGAAAACTCAGCTGGTTATAGGACAACCAAGAACAAAGCCCCAACCAACGACCAGTTAGGTCAGTAAATAGTAAAACTGATTTACTCCCCCATGCTAGGTCCACACAATAAAAATAGTACATTATCTACAAAGAAATCAAAAATAATTTTAAAAACCAGTTACAAGTCAGTCTGACCTATTTCACCATTCAGTTGTAATTTGCATGATAAAATATTTATCTCCAAGGGGTGGACTATTCCTCACACATATGCCCCACTTCTAATTGAGAGGGTGCCAGCAATACTCCCCCACTCAACAATTTAATCACATGTTGTGATATCTGTACCTTAACTCAACTTTTTCTAATATACATACACTGTAAATATTTCAGTTTTCTGATAGAAGTATTATCTATTTTTATATATCTGAACTAACACAAATAATGTAGATATGAGCCTCTGTCGTGAATAGTCCCAGCATGATACATTTCTCTGAAAAAATACAACTCACAGAATGTCCATCTCTACTGTGTTACTAAAAGCTAAGAAAAAAGAAATGGGCAGCTTCCCTCCCAATCTGAAAACCTTTTGTCAGAGTAGCAACAGAAAATCTTCTTCCTTGAGCTGGTGGGCACAGGATGAGGGTTCTGGCCACTGCTCCATGAACCCGTCCCAGGATGTGTGAATACAATTGAATCTTTAGTTCTTAAGAATAAAGTAGCAAAAGAATCTGAAAAACTGTTACATGTCTTCCAAAATTTTCTATATGAACCAGGCCTCTCTGGTTATATAATAGACCAAAGTTGGCTCAGAAAAAGAAATTGTAACATATCACAAAGATAGTCAAAGAATAAGCTCTAAGGATGAAATTATAAAGTGGCATTGCTGAATAACACTAGAGATACTTGAGCTTCACTTCACTAAAAAGAGGAAATGAAGAATCGTAGGTGCTACGGCCCTTTTTCATTTGGGGCTTCTTCCTAACACTTTTCCCCGTAAGGTACACAAGGCAAAGGAGGTATAACAGGAGAAATAATGTGTACACAGAATCATTGCAATGTTGTTTTTTAAATTTCTCTTAAAATTTAACTTGGTTTACTCAGACAAGTAGTTGGCAAGCTGTGGCTATGGACCTGCCTCAGGCATTCCAATCTCAGTGCAGCCTCTACAACATACTAGACTGTCCACTCTTTGGTGATGCATTTGACCTAATCTCCCTTCTGTATAAAATAGCACGATCACCTATTCCATCTCCTCTTGCTAAAACTGCTTTAAGAATGGGTGGATAGAGAGGAAAGAGAGAGAGGGAGAGAGAGGGAGAGAGAGAGAGAGAGAGAGAGAGAGAGAGAGAGAGAGAGAGAGAGAGAGAGAAAATCTCTTATCCAAACTGCTTGGAGTAGGAAATGGTTCAAAATATACCTTTCGTAGATTTCTAGAATATTTGGAAATCAAGTATATTAGGGATCCAAGTGTAAAACTTAAGTTCATCAAATTTATTTATGATTGCTATGTGCACATAGTTTGAAGGTAATTTTATACAATAGTTTAAAAGCATACTGACAATATTCTAGAAAGAGACAGAAACAACCACAGCTCTAAGAACAAGAGAAAGCAATCACCAATAGAGCAAGCAATTAAAAAGAGGGAAAAACTACAGATCCTATAGTAGGAAAATAAAATGACAAAGATAAACTAGTACATATCAATTATAGCCATCAATGTAAATGGCCTCAATTCAACAATCAAAAGAAAAAGACTGGCAGAATAGATTAAGATACAACAGTTTAAAATAAATTTGTGGATTAAACAAGATTCTTTGGGGGGAATTTTCTACTTTTTGGATAATATTAGCTTTAAAATTTTGAATTTTATAGCATTTTAAAGCCCAAAGGCTTGGGATTAGGGATTTTGGCTTTGAAGTTGTCTTAATCACTTTCCTCCTCAGTAAGACTCAGTATGTGACACCTGAAACTGAAAGGAAGAAAGGTTTATTTTGGCTCATGTTTCCAGAAGTTTCATTCCTTACAATATTCGTTCCTTACAAGTGACATGGTAGAAAGATCTAGCATAAGGAAACTGCTCACATGATGGTAGCCAAGAAGCCGAAACCAAACAAGGACCTTGGAAGGGCATATGCACTTTCAGTAGCACACATCTTCCTACCAGACTCCACTTCCTAAGGACAGTTTGACTGTGTTATCACCATGCCTGGCTCAGTCACCTTCCAAAAGGCCTCCCTCTCCTTTCAGCAGCCTTTTCAGCAGCTCCTTTCATGAGCCTCCTTGGGCACATCTAGATGTAAATGATAACAGGGATGCTCAACCTGTGTGGGTGTGTCTGAATGTGTGTCTGTGTCTCCGTGTGTGTCTGTGTGTGTGCACATTTAATATATATCAGGCACTTCATTAATTTAAGAGGATGTGGTGTTGACTGTGACTTGCAATACAGCTGGAAAAAGATATAAAATTAGAAATAACAACTAAGTATAGTGCATTTTGTGATGAAAGCATGGTGTACAAATGTTGTACAAATACAAAGCATATAAGATTTAATTGGTTCTCAGGCCAAAGCAAGTGCTCTCTTCCAAAGGAAATCTGAGACCTAAAGGATCAGCAGAATTAATCAAGACAAAAATAGAAAGAAATAAAGAAAGAAAAAGAAAGAAAGACAAAAGACAGATTGTGTGCAACTCCTGGAGCCGAACTATGTGTTCTGTTCCATGATTTAAAAGAAAAATAGGAAAATTGGAGGCTGCCGAATCTACATGGGAAAAAAAAGATGGCCTTGGTGGGTTTGTTACCTGAGGGACTGGAAAGGATCCATCTGTAGAAGCAACAGTGATACAAGAACTTCGTGAGCAGGAGTGAGATTAGACAGATCAAAGTTCACTTGTGCACAGGCTTTTCCAGTCCAGTTTTTCAGGATATATACAGTGTAGCTTATTATGCCTAATGTCCACATCCATTGATTTTATATTGAGCTTTTCATAGGCTTAGTTTTTCCCTTCCCCTCATGTGAATAATTGTAACTTAATTTTATTAGACTGAAATGATTTTATCAAAATCCCCATTCTAGTAGGTGCAATAGAGAAAAAAAATATAAGCATTTAATAATTTGCATAACATCCCAGGGCAAAAGAATGATATCCATCACTATCACTTCTGAGAATCTTCTCAGGTTGAAATAGGCCCTATCTTTCTAGTCAAGAAAGGACTGGAAGTTTACCTTATTTCTTTCAAGGACTAATTTCCAGATCTTTTTCCTCTCATCCCCAGCAAAATCAGAACACACTTAGGATGTATAATTTAAAACATATAAATTCCTGAAAGTCTTAGTTGCTTTTGCAGGAATAGTAAAGAGAAAATGTTTACCTCATCATTACAGATGTAGCAAAATCTACTCCTGTGACTAGCCCTGGCCTCTGCTTCTGTTGATTGTTCCATAAGAAACATTCAGGTAACTTTATAGCCAGATCTTTCCCAGAAATCATACAAACTTATCTATCAGTGTCATCACAGTTGTTATTATTTTTAATTCACTGGTTTTTAGGGGGAAAAAAGGGGAATGATAAAAATTATAAAAAGGTACAAAGTCCCAGTGGGAACATTAAGATTAATTTCTAATAACACATAGCATCTTTGGGCTTACTCTCCTCTGTCTAAGTTTTGCAAGTGTGAAATAGAAAGCATCCATTATCCTGTCTTCAAAGTCCCAAGAGCAATTTCACCCTACTATCTACTCTGTGCCATGTGACCAGAGCAGAGAGAAGGAGACACAGAAGCAGTCCAGACCCACAGTGCTCCCACTGTGCCAAGCCCCAAGGTGCTTCCTCTGTGCTGAGCCCATGGTATTTTGCTTGATTGGGTGGAACTATTCTTTCCTTTTGGGTTTCTATTGTCCCTGTCTGACATCTAAAGAATTT
>NW_004524664.1:7691967-7693403 GCF_000260255.1 Octodon degus | reverse complement strand
TCCATAAAATAGTAAAATTTTTTACAAAGTGCTGATTAGGACACACTTGACCGAGTGTATTTAATTCAACAGAAAGATAAAAAACTGAAAAGATTCTGAGGAAGACAAATCCTGGGGGAAAGTGTCCCTTGAAGAGGGGAAAAGACAAGTGTGAGGACAGAGCAGGCACAGGTCCCAGTGGGCCTGCCTCCTGACACCATCACAGTTTGGCCCACATCTAACAGTGGGTCTGTAGTTCCTTCAGTTGAATTTTTCAAAATTTAATCAACAGATTTGTTTAAAACTCAGTGACTTTTCTTCATTTTAAAAATTAACATCAGATTTCAGCAGCCCACAACTTAAAGGAGCTTCATATCCCAGCAACCAGTGAGGCACAGATGAATTACAGCTGGAAGGAGCCAAGCACAGCAGCCAGACCCAAACCAGGGCCCGCAAGTTGAGTTCAAGTTCTGTGGATCTAGACCCGGTGAGCTGAGGCATACTGCTAGGCCCGGACCTACAGGACCATTCTCATAGCACAGAGGTGGCAGCAGGTAACTGGGCTAAACTAGTCTTCCTGGAACACTCCAGACACATGAAAAGGAGGTGCCTAGACAGAACTCAGGGAAACTAATTTAAATACAAATTCCCAACTTAAGGTCTGCTTTGTTATACAACTATAATGTTTGCTCCTATGGTTTAAAGTACGATCCCATTAGTTATAAAAGTTGTCAATTTCTAAATTGCACTGCCCACTTTTAATATTACTAACTGTACTACTGTAAATAGGAAACCATATCTTCCCTAACCATATGTTCTCCCTTGGGTAATAATATCAGCAGGTACTTGGGTAATAACCTCACCAAAGTCCTATAACAAAGGAAGGAGGTCAGTGCCAAACAGAAACCAGTATCTTACTTGAATCAATAGAAAGTCAAAATCTTGAAACACACAAAACAAGAATCTCTGACACAAGAGAGATACCTAAAAAACAGATTCTTTACAGAGAGGATCTGATTGCAGTGATACAGCTACCAACTATCAAACTGTCACAAAAATGTATTACAGTAATCAAAATAAAGAGTTTTCTCTGAAATAAAAGAATAACAAAATAAGGAGCAAACTGCAATCTCAGGCCCCAAGGCTACCGACAACAAACACAGGAGACATCAGCATAGAAAAAATTAGATGTTTGATATGCAGACAGATAGTGAGGCTAAGCTTAACAGCCTAAGTTGTATGGTAAAAACAATAAGCTTATCTTCTGGATGGTTAACAACCTAAGTTTGCAGACCAAAATTAGAGAAAAAGGAGGGCTACAAGGAAAGCCAACATTTTGACCCTAGCCTTCCAAGGTCAATTAAGACTTAGGACATATGAGAACTTGTACTGTAATGTCATGTAAGTCGGTAGTGTCCCAAATTTTCTGATCAAGGAGATTATGGGGCCAAAGAGGA
>NW_004524664.1:7688340-7691057 GCF_000260255.1 Octodon degus | reverse complement strand
GGAAAACATGTTTGAATGAATGTGAAGATAGAGGTTCAGACCTTGAAGACACCATTTCAGTTAGTGAAAAAGTAAGGAAAGATCTTTTAAAAACAACTAAAATCCAGGAAATAATAATTCAACAGCTGCAAGATGATACACAAAGATGAACAACATAAGATTATTAGGCATCAATGAGAAAGAAGTAATCAACAAAAATGACATAAAAAGAATATGGGCAAAAGTAATAGCAGAAAGCTTCCCAAACATGAGAAAACAATCTGAAATTCAGGTAACGACCATATAGAACTCCAAATAATATCAACCCAATCAAAACTACATCTAGATATATAATAATCAAGATCCCAAAAATTCAACACAAGGAGAACATACTAAAACCAGCTAGAAAAAAGATCACATTTAAAGGCAAACCTATCAGCATAACAGCAGATTTCACCTCACAAACCATCAAGTCAGAAAGAGAAATGAGCAAAGTATTTCAAGTGCTACAAGAAAACAAATTCCAACCAAGACTGATGTATACTGCAAAACTCTCTTTCAAGTTTAATGGAGAAGTGAAATACTTCCATGACAAATAACAACTAAAAAATTCATGATGACTAAATCAACCCTATGCAGAGTGCTGAAAGATATTTTAGAAAAGTATCAAAATGAATACAATTCCAAGAATGACAATATGAAGAACTCACAAAACAGGGCAAACAATTAAACACAGGAGAAAAATAGGGAACCAACAAGAAGAAAATACCATATGCATATCAATTGTAACCACCAATATAAATGGACTCTATTCAACATTTAAAAGAAATAAACTATGGGCTGGGGAGATGACTTAGTAGAATAAGTGCTTGCCTGGCAAGCACAAGGGCCTGAGTTCAATCCCTGGTTAAAAAAAAAAAAGAAGAAAGAAGAAAGAAAGAAAGAAAGAAAGAAAGAAAGAAAGAAAGAAAGAAAAGAAAAGAAAAGAAATTAACTGGCAGAATGTATTAAGAAACAAAATCCAACAATATGCTGTACACAAGAAACATACTTAACTCATAAAGAAATCCGTAGCCTGAAAGTCAAAGGATGGAAAACAATACTATATGCTACAGGACCTCTGAAAAAGCAGAGGTAGCTATGCTACTTACAAAAAATCTGAACTTCCAACCAAGAATGATCAAATGAGATAAAGAAGGTCACTACATACTGGTTAGGAGAAAAATTCAAGAGCAACATATAACAGTCATAAATACATATGCAGCAAATATGGAAGCACCCAACTATATAAGACAATTTCTAATGGATGTGAAAATCTAATAACCAATATCACAGTCTTAATAAGGAAACTTAATACCCTCTTATTTTAAAAAGATAGATCAAGAGGACAAAAATTAGCAAAGAAGTAGCAGAACTGAACCCGACCTTTGTAAAAATGTACTTATTGAAAGTATACAGAGTGTTCCACCCAACATTTGAATACACCTTCTTTTCAGCTGTGCATTGGACATTTTCTAAAATGGATCATATATTCAGTCCATAGGTCGTACTTAAATACATACAAAGAAGCATAAATTATCCCTTGCATATTATATGAACACAGTGCCATGAAACTGGAAATTTACAATGAAAGAAACCTCAAAAAAAAAAAACAACCCATAAACATATGGAAACTAAATGTTTCCAACCAATGGGTTACAGATGAAATTAAATAAGAAAGTAGACAATATCAAAAATCCAACAGTCAGGACAATTTACCAGAATTAGTGGGATGCAATGAATAGATTTCTCAGAGGGAAATTTATAGCAGTGAACTCACACATTTGGAGAACAGAACAAGAACAAATAAGTACCTATCTTAGTTACTCTTCTTTTGCTTCAGGGAGAAATATCCAACCCCAAAATAAGGAAGGAAAGGTTTATTTAGCTCACAGTTAGTGGAGGATTCACCACACTAAGCGGGCTCCAAGGCAGAACAGCACGTGGCAGAGGACAGCAGTTCATGGCATTGGAAAACAGCAAAACAATAAGAGCAAATGGGAGGAGCAGCAGTAACAATGGCTACAGCAAACAAGTTGGTCTCCCTTAAATTGCATTCAGGCTATCTGCCCCAGGATGTAGTACACACAGACATAATCCCAGCAACATTGTCATCCATAATCCCGGTGGATCCTGAGTTAATCACAAACTATAGAAGTTTTCCCCATATCTGGATTAGGCTTTATGGGAAAAAATAGACATAAAGTATAGCAGTACCTTAACTTCACATTAAGCTTCTAGAAAAAGAAGAGCAAACCGAGTCAAAACCTCAAAAACTAGAGGAAATTATAAAGATTGGAGCAGAAATTAATGAAATGGAGAGAAAGCAAACAGTACAAAGAATTAATAAATCAAAAAGCTGGTTCTTTCAAAGGTTAAATAAAATTGATAAACCCCCAGCCAACCTCATCAAAAACTTGAATTAAAGCAATAAGTAAAGAAAAGGGTGAAATTACTACAGATGCTGTGGAAATTCAGAAGATCATCAATGGCTACTTGGAAAATGTTTACCCTAAAAGGATTGAAGACACAGAAGAAATGGACAGACTTCCAGATATGAACAAAATGCCAAAACTGAATCATGAAGATATAAAAACTCTGAATAATCTAATATTACCCAATTGAATTGAAAATATAATCAGATCTTACCAACAAATAAAATCCAAGGTCCAGATGGATTCACAGTCTAATTCTATATG
>NW_004524664.1:7686295-7688225 GCF_000260255.1 Octodon degus | reverse complement strand
CTTCCCCATAACATAAAAGCAAAAATCCTCAATAAAATCCTAGCAAATAGATTGCAGCAAATCATCAAGAAGATTACACGCCACAACTAGGTGAAATTAATCTTAGGGATGAAAGAATAGTTCAACATATGCAATTCTATAAATTTAATACACTATACCAATAGAAGCAAGCACAAAAGTCACATAATCATCTCAATAGATGCAGAAAAGCCTGTTGACAAAGTCCAGAACTTGTTCATGTTCAAAGTCCTACAGAAAGCTAGAATAGATGGCCTATAACTCAATCTAGTAAAATCAATCTATGAGAAACCAACAGTCAATAGAATTATAAAGTAGAAAAAAAAATGAAATTTTTTACTCTCAAATCAGGTACTAGATAAGGATGTCCTCTATCACCATTCCTATTTAATATAGTTATGGAAACATTAGGTAGAGCCATTAGACAAGAGACAGAGAAAGAAAAGGAATAAAAATAGGTATGGCAGTTAAACTATGATTATTTGCAGATGGCATGATGTTGAACTAAGAAGACACAAAAGAACCCACAAAGAAGTTCCTATGATTAATAAACAAATTCTGTAGCGTAACAATATACAAAGTCAATACCACAAATCGATAGCATTCCTTTATACACATAACAAATTCACTGAGAGGGAAATTAGAGAAACGGTACTCTTCAAAATAGCATAAAAGAACATGAACTACTTAAGAATTAGTCTCACAAAGGAAAGGAAAAATCTATGCAATGAAAATTAGAATACTCTGAAAAAAGAGATCAAAGAGGATTTCTGAAAATGGAAAGATATTCCCTGCTCCTCTATAGGAGAACCAACATGGCAAAATGGCTCTACTCGCCAAATTTTTATACAGATTTAATGTAATCCTATCAAAATACCACCAATATACCTCACAGAGCTAGAGAAAACATTTTTAAAATTTGTTTAGAACCAGAAAAGACCTAAAATAGCAAAGGCAATCCTGGGCAACAAAGTCAAGGCAGGAGCACTACAATACCAGACTTGAAATTATACTTCAAAACTGTTATAATAAAATCAGCATGGTACTGGCAACAAAATAGACCCAAGGCTCAATGGAACAGATTAGAAGATGTAGATGTCACTAAAAACACACTCAGCCATCTTCTCTTTGACAAAGAGGTCAAGTATGTTAATTGGAAGAAAAAAATAGGCTCTTTAACCAATGGTGCTGGAAAAACTGGCTCTGCACACGCTGAAAACTAAAACTAGACCCAGGTCTATCAGCATGCACTAAACTAGAGTCAAAATGGATTGAAGATCTAAATATTAAAACATAAACACTAAGGGGCCAGGGATATGGCTCAGTGGAATAAGTGAGTGCTTCCCAGGCAAGCATAAAGGCCTGAGTTCAATCCCCGGTTCTCCCGGAAAAAAAAAAAAACAGAAACACTAAATCTCCTGGAAGAGAAATTAAGTGTAAATCTTGAAGACAAAGGAGTAGTCAAACAATTCATGAACAAAAACCAAACTTCATAGGAAATACTTCAAAGAATCAACAACTGGGATCTCATTTTATTGAGAAGTTTCTATACTTCAAAAGAAATCACCAACAGAGTGAAAAGACAACTCAAAAATTGAGAAAAAATTCTTACCTAATAATCACTCAAACAAAGGTCATCTATCTAGAATATATAAAAAATTAAAAATACTAGACCACTAAAATTTAAAGACCCAATCAAAAAAAAAAAAATGTGCATCTGAGATGAATATACATTTCTCAGAGGAAGAACTACAAGTGGCAAAGTAATACATGAAAAAATGTTGCACAACACTGGCCATTTGAGAAACACAAATTAAAACAACATTGAGACAACATCTCCACTCAGAAAGAATGGCTATCATGAAGAAATCAACCAATAATAAGTCCTGGAGGAAACTTGGAACTGTCTTTC
>NW_004524664.1:7683610-7685550 GCF_000260255.1 Octodon degus | reverse complement strand
CTCTTATTATTATACTCTCTTTAAAATATTTTTTGGGGGTTAGAGAGACAGCTCAGCAGAATAACTGCTTGCCTGGCAAGCACAAGTTCCTGAGTTCAATATCTGGTACTGCCCCCCCCACAAAAAAAATGAGAAGAAAAATTAAGGTTTCTTGAAAGCAAGTGATAATATTCAATTAGTTGATCAATCTTGAACAACTGTATCTGTTAATCTGAGCAACAGATTTTATGATTAAAATAAATGACATAAAAACCATTGTTAATTGGTTATTCTTGTTTTGAAAATCTGTGGTCCATGTGTCTCATTTACTTTTCTCTTGTTGCTGAGACAAATACCACTCAAAATGAAGGAATGAAAGTTTTACTTATCTCAGTTAGTAGAGGTTTCAGACCATACTCACATGGCTCCAAGGTAAACAGCAGCAGTTCATGGTGGTAGAAAACAAGGAAGAGCAGAGAAAGAACAGCTATGGTGTCTATCAAGCCTCTCTCTTTCTTCTATGCTGACTGAGAAGGCTGGAGATCCTCTGAGAAAGTGATGTTGGCTGCTGCAAAGATCTGAGCTCCTTCAAAGTGGAATGGCTGTGTTGACCAAGCTCCTCCAAGTAAGTGATGCCCAGAAGCCTTCCTCAACCCCTTTTTATACCCATTTTGTGTTCTGTCACTCTAGGTTTGGCCCACCCACCATATTATGGGGCTCCCATGCCCCAGGCAATGGACTTAATAAGCCCATCCAGCCAAGTTTCCAACATCTCAAGTTGAAACAACATATCAACCACTGCACTATGCATTACTGTATGTTGCCCTATTTCTGTCAGTTCCTGCTGCTTGGTTTTGCTTTTGTATTGCTCTTAAAATAAAACAAAATTTCTATAATTAAGTAATTTTTGAAAAATATATTTGGTGACCCAGCCCAGGCTTGGAGTGTGAGTGAGAACTTCTGCCACGATCTCAGGACCCCTCCAGACCCAGCCAAAGCCCAGATATGGTGAGTGTGAGAGAACTTCCATATTCCCCATTTACCAGCTGGATCATTCCAGGCCCAGCCCAGGCCCTCTTGTGAGTGAGTGCTTCTGTCCTGCTCTCTGGACCCCTGCAAAACCAGCCCAGGTCTGGCATACAAGCCTGGGGTAAATTCTGCAACTGAACTCCTTGCAGAGGGTAGTGGCCAGAACCATCCAGCTAATCTAGGAGCAGAATATCTTGCCAGGGGGGCACAACAGATTCACTTCCAAGGGCTGAAGCAAGAAGAAGCTGAGCACAGCAGCCAGCCCCAAGCCAGGTACAACTGGATGAATACAAACTTGATAGATTTGCACCCAAATTTCAGTAGGGCTAAGGTTATAACTGCACCAAAGCTCTAAACCAACGGTCATAGGACAGCGTTATACAAAATGAAAAAGAGAAGGAGCAAAATGCAATCTCAGGCCCTGAGCCCACCCAGAACAAGTGCAGAAGACATTAGCACAGAAGAAACTGGAAATCACACATGTCTAAGTTAATAGTGTCTGAAGTAAAGAAACAACTGCAGAAAGGTATAGAGGAACCCAGATCAGAAATAACTTCTGAAACTAAAAAAAGAAAACTCTGAATTAATAACATCTGAAGCAAGCAATCAAATGGAGAAACATATAGAGGAAATCAGATCAGAAATAATCTCTGTAGTTAAAGAATTAATAACTGCTTGTCAAGAAGACACTGAAAAAATAGAGGAGATTACAAAAACGATGGAATCCTTCAGTGAGCAATATAAGAAAGAAATAGATCTCATGAGCCAGAGTCAAAGAGATATAGAGGAATTTAAAATTTCAATCACAAGCTGACAAAAACATTTGAGTGAAAGTGAAGCTAGAGTTTCAGATCTTGAAGACACCACTGCAGCTAGTGAAAAGGTAAGAAAAGATCTCTTAAAACAACAAGGAGGCAGGAAAAAATAATTCA
>NW_004524664.1:7682211-7683259 GCF_000260255.1 Octodon degus | reverse complement strand
GACTTCTCTTCACAAACCATGAAGTCAAGAAGAGCATGAGGCTGAGTACCTCAAGTCCTCTATGAACACAAATTTCAGCCCAGATTATTATACCTTGCAAAACTCCCTTTCAAGTTTGATGGAGAAGGGAAATACTTCCATGACAAAGAACAACTAGCAAATTTCACGACGACAAATCCAACCAAACACAGACTACTAAAAGATGTTCTAGAGAGGGACTAAACTGATCAGAACTCTATGAACAAGAATAAAAGGATCCCACTAAGTAGAGCAAACAATTAAACACAGGAGAAAAAGGAGTAAGCAACAACAGGTAAATAACATGTCAATCATAAGTCAACACATCTCAATTGCAACCATCAATGTAAATGGACTCAATTCACCAATTAAAAGAAATAGACTGGCACAGTGAATTAGGAAACAAAATCCAACAATACGCTGTATACAAGAAACACATTTAACTCATAAAGACATTCATAGGCTGAAAGTCAAAGGATGGAAAACAATACTACATGCCCCAGCACCTCAGAAAAAAGCCGAGATAGCAATCCTATTTTCAGATAATCTCAACTTCAAACAAGAATGTTCAAACAAAATAAAAAAGAGAACTATATACTGATTATTGGAAAAGATTAAAGAGGAGGAGGTAACACTCATAAATATGTACACACTAAATGGGTACACACCAAAAACAAGAACATACGACTTTATAAGGCAAAGATAATGGACATTAAGACAACAATCAATAGGAGACCAAACATGCCCTTATCCTCAAAAGATAGGTCAAGCACACAAAAAATTAGCAAAGAAATAGTAGAACTGACCCGGACCTTGGAACAAAAGGACTTAGTGGACATATACAGAGTGTTCCACCCAAACAGAGCTAAATGCACATTTTTTTCAACTGCGCATGGGTCACTTTCTAAGGTGGACCACATACTAGTCCATAGGTCATGCTTAAGTATATACAAAAAAGTAGAAATCAACCCATGCATACTATCTGAACATAGTGCAATGAAACTGGAAAAAAATGACAAAATAAACCAGA
>NW_004524664.1:7681084-7681606 GCF_000260255.1 Octodon degus | reverse complement strand
GTAACACAGACCCAATGTAAATTAAGAAGATTATCAGTAGCTACTTTGAGAATCATTACTTTCACAAAATAAAAACACAGAAAAATGGAGAGATTCCTAGAAAGGTACAAATTACCAGAACTGAATGAAAAAGAAAAAAACAACTCTCAAATATCCAATAACAGTCCATGAAATACAAACTATAATAATAAAAAAAACCTAGGGACAAAGAAATGTCCAGTTCCTGATGGATTCACAGCTGAATTCTATAAGAAATTTACAGTAGATATAATGTTTATACTCCTCAAACTGTTCAATGAAATTGAAAAAGAAGCAATTCTCCCAAAATCATTCCTGGAGGCAAGTATTATACTGATACCAAAACCACGGAAAGACACAAATAAAAAACAGAACTACAAGCCAATCTCCCTCATGAACATAGATTCAAAAATCCGCAATAAAATCCTAGCAAATAATGAAGATTGATAAATTTGAAGTCTTCATATTGAAGTGGATGCCACTTGAACATATACTCATAAGTGA
>NW_004524664.1:7666455-7667010 GCF_000260255.1 Octodon degus | reverse complement strand
TGTGTATTCAAAATGGTTAGGATAGATATATAGTTACATTCTCTTAATGAATAAAATGATTTGTTCTAATGGTGTTTGTAAATAGGATCTCAAGTCAGCATCTTGTACAGCAATTAACCACTAAGAAGAATGTATACAGTGTGTTAGTTATTGAAACTGTCCTAGCAAATTGATTTGAAACTGTCTCATTGCTATTTGTTTATCAATAAAATTATCAAAAAATAAAAGTCTCAAGTCAACAACTTGTGACATTGCCAGTCCTATGGATAACCCACTACTATTATAAACTACTGGACTATATTGTATTATTTTCCTGAATTCACACACCTGCAATATTTGAATGGCAAATCACAATCTCTGTGCTTGCTTAAACAGGCATTTTAGTCTGCTGAGTTATCTCATCAGTTCCAATAAAATTTAATTTAAAAAACAAAATTAAATAGCCTATGTGCCCTACAAATTCATGTTCTTCCTTTCAGGAGCAGGACAGCTCTTCTCAGTGTATCATGTGGGGTATTGCATCTTCTGATTTTGATGTTATGAGTGAAATTCTTT
>NW_004524664.1:7665041-7665955 GCF_000260255.1 Octodon degus | reverse complement strand
GGATTTTTCTTCCCCTTAATAATGTTAAAAAGAAAAGTATTGAGCCCTTCCTTACCCTAACCCACTCATGTTTTATGATTTGACCAAGTACACAGAATAAATTAGGTCAACAGCAGCAATTTTCTTCATATTGTTTGTTTTTAGTAAGTCATTATATCTAACTCCTCACATGTGAACAGAAAGGTATTTAAGGAACAGAGAGGAACAAAACACTTTACTCTCTGTGGATTATTTTTGCTTTTTGAACTCTACCTCCTTCCTAGACGCAATTTTTACCAAGAAACTAAGGCAAATGAAACACCCTCGGTGTGAACAAGACCACCCAATTACCTGTAGATACAGAGATAATGCCAGAATAGGTTATATTAAGATATCTTTGTTATCTTCTATCACTTGAATAATCCTGCAATGGGCAAGTATTTGTGTCAAGGTATCTGGGTGGAAAATCCATTAATTGCACTGGTAAGTGGGTAACTGTCAGGTCACACTCACATGTTCTTCTCTGCTCTCCTCCCAGTGGTATGCATAATATACCAAGAAATTTTTCATTTATTATACTAATGGGTTTGCTTTTATCATGTGTTTCCCTGGGAATTTGTTCAGCAAGACTTCACTGATATGAGCAGTTGTTTATATTGAAAAATTGCAATGCTTCCCGCAACAACCTTGATACAAGTCTTATCTGTGTGTGAAAGTGACAAAAACATATCTTTTCTAGGAGACAGTGCTGGGATTAGCTAAACTACATAGAGGTGTTACTTTATATCTAGGATTGGAAATAAAGAAAAGTCTTTATTCTTTCACAGAGTTCACCTCACTGTCCACACAAAGCTGAGGTGAGTTTGTGGCTCTTTCACGCTAGTAAGAACTATGCCGAGGAAACCAATGAACTTTTCTAGGAAAAGACAGAAATG
>NW_004524664.1:7663292-7664246 GCF_000260255.1 Octodon degus | reverse complement strand
CACAGTACTTCAGTTTTATTTTTAAAAAATGAAAATAAAAATACTTCCTATCTCCAGCAAAGGAAGAAAATATATATGTAGTGTCCAGTACAAAATACTATGCATGGAACATGTGATGGTACTTTAAGAGTATATAAGGAGACATAGATAGAGGCATTATATGTATTCATGTGTTATGGTTTTGTGTACTACTTTCAGCCAGAAAATCATCCTCAAGAGAACTGGTTCACCTATTTATTTCTATGTATGTGAATGTAATATATCTCTGTGGAGGACAACAAGGCAACTGACCTTTGCAGTGAAAGAAAACATAGCACCAGTACTCTCACTTCCTAATCTTTCACTTCTTGGTCCATCCTTAGCCCACTAAACAATGGCAAAACACTAGCTAGCTGGATATAAAATTTTGTAAAGTTAGGAAAATGAATAGTAGTACCTGATCATGCCTGGCTTCTACAGGGGAAGCAAAGGTATTTCACACCAAATTCCTTATGGTAGCAAAAAACAGTGCCTCCAAGCTTCTGACCTGATGGATTTGTTTCAACTGTTTCCTGCTCAAATTCAATGCCTAACCTGTCACATAACACTCTCTGTCAGTTATTTTCAGAAATATTTAAGCTCCTTTAAGGGACTCAGTATTTAAGGACATTTTTGACTCAGATGAGCAGAATGAGAGCTAGTAAGCTCTACATGTTTGTCTAGGGCTCAGGAATGATGTTAAGATAGACAGAACAGCCCTGAATACAGAGAATCTTATAGTTCTGACAATAGCAGGAAAGCATTAGGGAGCAAAGGTTCCCCATTTAGCCTTTATTCCATGCAGCCATCTCTTCAGATAAATATTCTACTCATTTTGTAAATGACTGACCTGAGAAACAGAGAGGTTAAGTTACTTTGTGCAAAATGGCAGGGTCAGAGGTTGGTCACTGGTCCAGTTGATGTTAAATTTTGCTA
>NW_004524664.1:7647085-7662992 GCF_000260255.1 Octodon degus | reverse complement strand
GGTATAAGTTTATTTGTGCACTGAGTGATTGCAGTCACATATAGAAATGAGAGCATTCCAGCTAAAGGCAAAGAACGATGGTGAGCTCGGAGTTAAGATTTAAGGCAAAATCTGGGAGTTTCATAGTTCAACAAGATTAAAGAACACATGGGGTTAAAATAGATTTCAAAATCCAAGCTAGGAAATCTGTTTATTTTGTATACTATAGAGTATTTAAAGTTTTCTAAAGATGCAAGTGTGACTATTTTGTAAACTTTGAAGGTTAATCTGTTCCCAGAACAATGATAGTATAACATAAAAGTTTGTAAAGCTTTGGAGGGAGTACATACTGTCCAATAGAAATAAGAAAAAATATATCTGGAAAAGCATTTTTGAGAGCAGTGAGCTTAAAAAGGAAGGACAAGTGGCTTTCTCACCTAGGGATGAACCTAGGTGCTAGCAAATGACCTCCTAGCCCCGCCTTGCACCAGTTCAACGTGCCTCCTCATTCTGAAACTCATTTCCAGTACCACGAAAATGGCACTTGCTTCCAGAAACCATGGATTGAGTGTATCTCCTCCAGAGAGTGAGGCATAAACAATGCATCCACCGACCGAGCTTTGAGGAAACGTTGAAAGCAGGAGTCTAAGACCGTGTGCTTCCCAGCAAACATCTGGAAAGCAGTTAAGTTTGAAGCCCTCTGTTTTCTGCAAACTACAGAGAGTTTCTGGCTGAGATCTTTTCACAGAAACTGAGAATCTAGAAAACATACACGTGTGCACTTAACCACACACTCTCTCTCTTTTCACAGAAGTTGCCAGACTACCTGGGAAAAAAGGCCAAACTTTCCTATAAAAAAGTAGTGTTCATTTGCTACCGGCAAGTACTAAACAAATGACATATTTCCTCGAGATCATATTACTATAATCATTTAATTCTGAAAAAATGTTCAAGTCAGACAAATGCACACTCTACACATCATTTTTCCAGGAAAGCTCCCAAAGTTTTGAAAGTGTTTTTACTGTGATCCTGATGAGGTTTAGATCTTAGTGCCACTGACACATGCACCCCTTTCAAGGCTCTCAAGAGGGTCCAAGAAACTTGTGAAGCCTGATGCTTTTTGGTTCTCCATTCAGAATTGTAACTTTTGTCATTTTTTCCCTTATCTAAATAAAAATTCACAAGGTGCCAGATCCTCTAGCATGTGAGGCAGTGCTCCACCACTGAGCTTCCCTGGCTAGCCCTATTCTATTTTTACAAATGGGGATGCTCAAACTTCTGCATATACTCCTGCATAATTCTTGTACCTTGGACCACTTGATTATAGGGTATACTCTCCAAGGCAAAATGATTGAGAATCCAGTATAAACTCAGCTAACTAAATGAATTAACTCAGTAAATATGATCATGTGTTTCAGTCACATGTCAGAGGCTAGGTAATAATTACTAAAGTGGCCTTAGAATATTTTTATAGCCACTTGAATTGTCAGGAGACATACAAGCCCATTGTCTATTAAGAACAACACTTCATGAAAAAATGTCATGCAATGTTCATACAGGGAAGATATCCTCTTCTTTAACCCTGTGTTACATATTCTTGTTTATTCAAGAATTATTTCAAGGTATCAACGGTTATAATGGGTCTTTGTTTTAACAGTAATGGAAATTAAAATTAAAGCAGCAGTGTGCCAGGGAGATAACTCAGTCAACTAAATACCTTCTTAGGCAAGCTCAGGAACTGGTGTTGGATTCCCTGTACCACATGCCATGCCAGCCCCACACCTGGGCATGCTGAGCCAGCTACTGTCTCCCAGTATGGTGGCGCATGCCTGTAATTCCAGTGCTAGGGAGGCTGAAAACAGGAGGATCACTATGAGTCTGAGCTGCACATGGAGACCCTGCACAAAATACATAGATTAAAAAAATAGAGCAACAGTATAAATTTACAGGCAAAGGATTTTATGGGAAGGTAGAGGGGTCGGGGCACAGTTGTGACAAGGAGCAAGCTTGTTCTCTAACAACAGAAATTTAGAGAATATAGAAAAGGATTTCAGCTTATGAAACTGAAGGGCACTGAGATCTGAAGAGGTAGATTAGACTAGGCATTGAGCTAGAAAGTAGAACAGTTTTATGGGGTGCTGTAATAGGCTGAGCGGTACAGGTGATCATTCTCTCAGTTCTCATGTGGTACCTCCAGTGGAGCCTTCAAGACTTGAGAAGCAATTTGGCTCCCATGAGAAAACTTCTGATGACCTCTAGGTGATTGCAGTTTTGCGAGCCTCTTCTGAAATTCAAGGAGACCATAAGTTTAGGGCAGTGAAGAAGCAGGCACAGATGAATGTCTCTGTAAATCTCTTATTTTGGTGTCCTCAATCTTGAAAGGTGATAAGAGAAGCTAGGTAAATTTAAAGTACATTAACCTTGTTCCAACTTTCAGAAAGGCATTCACCAAGTGAGTAGAAAACCCATAAATATCTGACCTGTAGTCTTACAAAATGAAGGTCAAACCATTTTTTTAGTTACCTTTTAGACATGAGTAGGACCAAGAGAAGCATCATGATTTCTAGTAAAAGAAGAAAACAATCCTCATACGGAAATACCAACCATGACACAAGTTTCAGGGCCCAGATATTTGTTTGTTGTAAGTAAATCTGCCTTGAAATTCTGGGTGTCCTCTCGATGTTTCTGCTTGCTATCACACAGGGGTGATGACTTCTTTTGGTGAGAGCATTTCATTCTACTGTAACTACCCAGGAGAGCTGAACCATCGACGGAGTCCGGGTGAGGTGGTTCAAACCTGTAATCCCCCCATACCAAATATACAAATGAAAAAATAAATAAATAAATCTGAAATCTGAAGGATTATTTAGTAGTTAACATCTTAATTATATAGATGCAGCATTTCTTTAGAGGTTAGAATTCTTGGTGAAGAAAGGGAAATTCACTCTGCAGGTGACAACTCTGACAAGAGTGGCCACTTTTACATTGCCCCAGCTAAATGAATGACCAATATATCACCTATAATCCCAGCTTGATGGTGTTTAAAACTTTTAGTAATCTTTGACAAACTTCCCCAGATTAGTTTCTAACTTACATTGTTCTCTTGATATTGAGCTACCTTCAAGATTCTGAGAGGCCGGGGAGACAGCTTAGTAGAATAAGTGCTTGCCTGGCAAGTGCAGGGTCCTGAGTTCAATCTCTGGTCACACACACACACACACACACACACACACACACACACACACACACACACAAAGATTCTGAGATTACCTTCAAATTTCTCAAAGCAATTGTATTTTTCTATAGAAGGAGATATTGGCTCATTTATTTTAATTGTTATTTAATATGAAAATCACTGTCAAATAACAAGTGACACTAAGCCTTCTTTGTGATATATATATATATATATTCATATATATATATATATACTATTAAAATGTTTTTCAAAATGATATAATCTTCCTAGAAATCCAATCATAGAATTGCAAATTAAGAATTCTTAGTAATTTCACAGGTAACCAGTTGGTTTTGTAAAACTGCAAACCCAACATGAATCTAGACAAGAATCAATTGAATACCAAACAAACCTGCAGATTTCCATGCTGAGGCTGACAAGACTGAGATGGAGATATACAGTACATATGCTCTATATTAGATGGGTCCAATCAAATTATCTGTGATGACTTTCTTAGTAAACCATTCCATACCGCTGAATTAAAGAAATAAAACTGGTATTTAGCAGGATGCGGCATCACCATTCAGCATGGCTCTGCAGACGACAGCCTATGCAGCTGCTTACTCCTCTCTGATGCCTTAGTCCATTATCAAAATTTCTGAGAAAAGCTTTTTAAAGTTCTATACCACATAACTCATCATGCAGTAGATTAAAAAAATGGTTAGCATGGTAACTGTTATAAAACAGGTAAAATATTTCATCACTGAATGCTTTGTTTTTCATTTTCGTAATCCTGAGAACTAGTCAGCACTGGAAGTGACACACTTCTGTTATGTAATGTGCAATTTGAGTGTTAGCAAAGGGATTCCATCGAACAGTCACCTTCACTGGGAATAAATATGTTCTTGTAATAGTCTGTATTGTTGACTCAAAGCTTCCCATGGAGGAAGGTTAATGCTTTGATAGTAAAATAAAAAAAATTTTCAAGCATATTTATTTCCTTTATGGGACATTTCTGGAGAAATCCTCTGGTATTCCTAGAGCAAAAGAAATATCCTTTATACTGGACAAGTTATGAAGCAAATAAATAAGATGTTACGGGCACAACTGCATTGTCGTAGATCATATCATGTCAGTTTTCTGAAAGATTAAAAGGACAAATGGTATTTTGAAACTAAAATTGACAAAGTTATTGAACTCATTTGGATTGCCTTGATTACAGACATTTCCACTGGTCTTAATTATTACAGGAGTGGGAAAACTTTCAGTGCTCTGAGATTCTGATAATAGAATCTATAAAATAAACAGAGTAGACATATTAACATGGAAAAATGTATGCAGATGTATTAGATGCATAAAGGCATCACATGGGGAAAATGCATATTTCCAACTCTAGTGAAATCTACAAATTCACATACCTTTTTCAAAAATACAGGAGACAATTTATGTAGGCAATGTAGGGAAAGTAAATGACTTCTGGAAAAGACAAGTAGACTCTCAGAGAAGAGGTGACAACCCATTACAGAGCTTGTCTAGCCATGGGGTCAGCCTCCAGTCTCTGCCTTGATCTAAATTAATCCTTCCAAGTTGATGAGATTCCTGACGAGGTGACTCATGACTACTGAGTTGCTTTGGCAGCATCATCCTTTGTGAGATAACGGAAGCCTGGAGAAGGCCTCTACCTACATCCACTGTTCTCCATGTGCTATAAATGCAAAGCAATGGACATATCAGAGGAAGGCAGGCGATTATGTGAGGGAAACTGGTTGAGCATGTGGGTACAAGCTGACACATGGAAATCCAGGACATGTACCAACAATCAGTTCCCAAATCCTTGCACATGGGACTGTCCAGAGAATGATATCTTCAATTTGTGTTGCAAGAACTCAAGCAGCTGTTTCCTACATTGCCCTAGCCCTGATATTAGCTTGAGTGTGAGCATGAAAAATAGCTGCCATTCAGGTCTCGGCCACTGAGCTCTGCTTCCCTGCAGTCTGCTCCTGCAATGCAGCTTGCACTTCTTTTCCTATATTTAATTGTCTCACACTTGCTCAACAGATCATTTTTCTTTCTTTTCCCTACCCTCAATAAATGGAAAACCTCACTCCCTTTTGTGTTTGTCTTGACCAATTCTTCACTCAGGACACAAAGAATCTAGAAAGTACCTCTTGAAAGAGCCTACTGAATTCTAGAACCCAGTAACAAATATGTCAGATTTTGGGCCAATGTTTTCCAAATTCCTGTTCCTGAAAGACTTATGCCTCAAAAAGTACAATCTTATGCATCTCCTCTTTTCCTAAACTTAGATATGATTAATTACAACTGGATGTTGCTTGTCACTCAGGTTCATAAACTCAGCTTCTTTGCCACAATCCATTTATTTTTTAAAAAGCAAAAAGGATTTTATGGAGATAATGCAAGTGGGACTATGGCACCATTCTTCTCCATTCATTCGAACCTGGCTGAAGCCCTTGGATCCCACCCCCTTTTCTAAGATCTACTCCATGGATGCAGAGGTAGGAGAGACAAAGAACCCTGGCCACTGTGGAAGATTCTAAAGTTCCAAACCAACATCCATGTGTCACAGAATCTATGGCATGACCTCTTACAATCTTTCCCTTGAGCTCATTAAAATTTCATGCATATGGACTGCATCTCATATATTCAGTTTTAACTGAGTAAATTGTAGAAAAGGACATGTGCAGTAGCTAAGGGCTGAAATGACTCAGTGCCCTGTCACTCATATTGCTTGTCAGGCTCTGAAGACATAGTGGGAGGAGCCCTGCATAGGGGAAACAGCACTCAAAAACCTAAAATCTGACAAGGACCCTGTCACATTTGTTAATGGATTTAGACAAAGCTAATTTGTCTAAATTTGTTAATGGATTTAGACAAAGTACACATGTTGTGTACATGTGTGTTAGGATCCTTTATATAAAGAAGCAATGGGGAAGGAGTACAGTGAGATAGTAGACAATCCCAGGCTTGTTCTATCCTTCCTAAACCCCTGTCCTCTTGAGGCCAGAATTTGCATATTATCATGATTGAGGAGAGTTGTGGGAGTTACAGCTGAGACATGAAGTTAGGAAAAGGCATTTGTCTTTAAAGACAAAATTCTAACGTTTAAAGTTCCATTTGCCAGGCCTGTTACAAAGGTTTTAATACCTTGTGCTGAAACAGGTCTGCCACACAAAGAAAGCTGTCATCAACAACAAAAATTAATGGATAAAAAAGATATGGTATTTTTATGAAATAGAGTATTATTCAGCTATAAAAAAGATAAAGATTCTATAGGCATATGGATCCTAGGGACCATACTCATAAGTAAGATGAACCAGACCGCACGTGTAAACATCATATTGTCTCCCTAGTGTAAGAACCTGAAAGAGTGCACAAAATCTGAAAGATACAATAGATACTATGAAAGGGAAAGAAACTATTCAAAGGTAAGTAAAAACTAGGATAAGGGCATCAGAAAAGAACTGAGGAAAAAATGTATGTATATGATAGCTTGCATAATTGTACTGTTGATTTCGGCTGATTTATTAAAAGAAATGGGTAATGTTTAAATTTTTATTTCTTCTTTTAATTTTTTTTTACTAATTTTGCATGCTTATATCTGGTAATCTGAATAATTAATTTAAAGACAATATTAGGCAGCATAACAAACTTGAATTTCTATCATTTTGTTTAGTGAAATTCTGTATTGTTTCTGTTAATGTTTCTTACTGTTTTTTATTCTCTTTTAAAAATAAAATTTTTTAAAAAGTCTTTAAAAAACTATGATCTAGTGCCTGGAGATCAAATCTTCTAGAAACAATGTTACAGAAGACTATTCTTGAAACCTGTTAGAAGAGATCATATTCAGTGCCTTTTTGATGTTCACTGTGCAGCAAAATTATAGAAATGTAAAGGTAAGCCTTTTTCTTGCACCCCAAATGGGGCCTTGCACACCCATTGTTGACCTTAACGTACAGCTGAACACAGAACGTTTTCCCCAGAAGTAGACAGCTACCAAGACATGCACTGTGTTCTGAATTCCACGGATCAAGACTTCTCTGCCATCTTGAAAATGATATACTTTTCCTTTGTCCTAATCCTTCACATCCGGACCATCCAACAGACTTCATTTTGTATATGGCTTTAGCTATAGTTTATGCTTTAGCAGAAGTAAAACGTTGCAGTTGTTGTGCTTATAAATATGTTAATTTCTATCAGGGAACGATTTTAGTGGTGTTTCTGGGGACTGGCTGTGGCAGGGGTGTACCAGTAGCATGAAATTTGAAACTAATCCATAAATTGGGGGAAATCTTGGATCTGTGGCTAGCATACCTTTCATAATTTTAGACAGTAAAATTCAGTCTCCAAAAGGTAGATTAAAACATTCATATTCAGCAAAACAGTTAATAGAATGTCATGCACCTTAAATCCTCTTTGTTTTCATTTAGGGGCTTGTGTGAAGCATCAAGGAAAAATGACATCATGCCTTCCTTTCCCTTAATTTTGCTGCTACAGAAGACTTAATTTTAAAGGTGCATACTTGTCTTTTAGTAGACACCACCACTAAACACATTAAGGGAATTTCCTAAGAAAAAGGAATGCAGGGTCGGGAAGATAGCTCAGCGGCATAAGTGCATGCCTGGCAAGTGCAAGTTCCTAAGTTCGATTCTCAGTACAACAATAAAAAAAAGAAAAGTTAAAAAAAAGGAATGCAGATACCAGGAATGAGATTATATGCTTGTAATCTCAGCTACTCAGGAGGCTGAGGCTGGAGGTTCAGACGCTTAAAGCCAGACTGAGCCATTTAACAAAACTCTGTGTCCAAATACAAGGGAAGACAAGGTAGCTCAATGTGCCTGGACTCAAGCATCAGTAGCACAAAGTATTACTGAAAACAGTTTTTAAATATTCACACATTGTGTTTTTGAAATGTCTAATACTTGGTTTGCAGATGCCCTAAGTAGTGGATTACAAACTCTGCTTTTCCAAGCTGTCTGGACCTCTGTTTCCTCTGATTATGATGAATTGGGACATTAGGATGTCAAAACTGTATACCTCTTTAAATTCTGACACTGTCCTGAAGTAAACAACTTTAATCATGCACTAAGCATAGGCTATGGCCTAATGTATTTTAAAATATCATGGGATAGTCTATACTGATTTCTTTTACTTATTAGATTTCTTGATTGTGTGAGTTTGGAAGGGCCCCTCCTAAGGCTTGCACTTCAGTCTTTTCCTGTGACATCTTACTGACAATTATAAAAATCCTGCTTGTGCCCCCTATTCTCGCAGGCCTTACATACTTGGGAGCAACATCTATCAAGCATTGGGTCATCTCATTTTAAGTAGAGAAGCAAGATTAAAAAGAATTAGTCATGACATCTTAACTTGCAAATTACATACTACTAAGATGAAACAAGTTTGGAATAATGGTAACAAAAGAGTGATGTCAACAGCCAGGATTTTGTCACCCTCTCAAAATGGAGTGACGCAAAATGGAGAGTTATTAATTTAATGCAGGTGGAACATGTATTTACATTGTGAGCCTTGGAATAATGAACTACAACCTAACTCAACAACTAAACTAACTGAAAGCCTGATTGAACAATGTGTGCTTTTGTAGCATCGCTGGATCTCAGCTAAGAACAACAGCCACCCTTGAGTCTCGGCAAGCAGCTGATGAGTCCACATTCGACACAGCCAATGCCAAGCTGTACCCGACTGCATCGTGTCTGTTCCACACTCCTGTTTCTGCTCATCCATGCTACCTGCTCACATTGTGGAGCAAAGCACTCTGAGCATCTGTTGGTTCTGAGAGCCACCCCTTTCACAAGTCCCTCTTTGTTCAAATGAACACTGCTAAATTTAATTTGCCTGAAGCTTTTATTTTAACACAGCTACAATTTCATATTCTTCCCTCTGGTTTCTACACATGCTAATTTTACACATGGTAATTAACTAGGGTCATCAGCAAGAAAAATAACAACAAAATTAAACATTTTAGCTTGTTTTCTTTGTGTAAACTACACCCTTATTTAAAAAATGCAATAATCAAAATGATAATTGGCAAATGGTTTATTTGAAATATTCAATAAGCAGGTAATTAAGATGAATAAAGGTTTCCTGTCCTTTTTTAATATGCTATTCTATAATAGATTCAGAAAAGCATGACATTTTCATGGAGTTGCTAAAAGTAAATAAACTGCTCAGAATGTGTGTTCATCAATCATCAAGAAGAGTATTTGAACAAATGTAAGAGTAGAAAATCAAACTCAAAGTATTTTTAATGTTAAATTTTCTATCAGCTATGCAAATAAAGGAGTATTGTAAATATCTCTGGACTTTATGAAATTCAACTAAGGCAGGTCACATGGTGAAGGATGATTTTAACAATAATGGCATCATCGTTGTTCCCCGAACCACTCAGAAATATGCTGTTCTGGACCAATTAGAAGGACCAATTGCTATTTCCAAGTGTTTTTTACACCTGACATTGTTCACAGGGCTAAGAAGAAGATGTTCTTTTCACTCCTTAACTTGCATGGGGTCATAACCTAATAAAAACCTTCTATTCTGATTCTTCATTTTTTGGTAGGACAGCATATGTATGGCTTGACATCACAGGAGTGTTTGGTAGGTTGACTTTCTCAATGCTTTTTTTTATATATAGAAAAAAGATAACTGAGAATTTGGGATACAAAACCCCTTTCCCTTATCTTCTGGGCTACACTGAGCTTTGCCATTTCACAGAGCACACTTACTTTCTGCTTTCAAAAAATGTATACTTCCACAACCTATTTTGCATATCTGGTCCAATTCTTTGTTCAGGACACCGAGGACCTAGAAAGAAATCCCATGAGACTGTCCACTAGATGACAAGAGCAGATGTACTGTGTAAAGCTAGGAAGACCCATGTGGTGTCCATTAGAATGTGTATTTTTGCATTTTTCCAGCCCAACTGAGTATGACAAGTCAAAGTCTTAGGTTTATCTGCTGTACACTGTTTTGTAGCTGAGCTTTTTGTATTTTTTATATTTATGATAAAACTTACATAGAGTAGAATCTTAGCAGTTCTTGATATTGTTCAGTGTCCATGGATTTTGTTTTGCTACCTGCTCATCCTATCAAACTTGTTTCCTGTCCAGAGTAAGTGTCCTGTCACTAATGTCTCTGAGGATAGAGTGGTGTCAGGGCTCCAGTAATCCACTGATAATGATGAGAAGAGAAACCTTGTCCTCAAGGAGCAGAAGGGAATTTTACAGTGCAATGATAGTAATTTCATTCTTCCAAATTATGAAAGCATTAAGTATTCCTTTGAAAGGTAATAGGATTTTAACTGTAATTGTTCACATTCCTATTTTATAGGTAACTTGCAACTCTGATTCAATAGATCTGAGGTGGCACAAGTGTTACATAATTTTAATATATTCTCCGGGTAATTCTCAGATACAAAATCTGGAGAACACCTTTAAAGCTACAAATTTTGTATACACATAAAATGAAAGCTACTGTAACAGACAAAAATTTATAAAATATATGTATACATTTGTTATATTATATATGGAGATGTATGTTTATTATATATATATATACTGTATATATGTATGGTATAAATCTCTTATGCAATGTAAGATATATAAATATATAGATATATAGATATATAGTTTATAGTATATATGTATATATACATACAATAGCCTATGTTTTTTCCAAAGTTTAGAAATCTTTTTCAATTTTTTAGAAAAGTCTTTGAAAGCATGGTTTTCAAAGTTATCATAATTCCCCATTATGGAAACTAAGCATAAAGTTTAAAGAGGTTCTCTATCTTTGGGCTGGTGATGATAGGTCAGCACTCAAAGTTTCCCAGGTACCCTGCCCCCAAACTCTCTCCCCCTTGGCCCCACACAGAGCCAAATCCAAAAGTAGAACAGGTCTACCTGACTTTGACTTAGGCAAGCAACCACAGAAACTCTTTACTTATGTTGAAGGTCCCCCACAGACCAGGTAGCCCTGCCAAAATTACCTCTCCCTCAGCTATTCCAGCATGCGATCACCCTCTTTAAAGATCCTATAAAGTCTCCTGTCCCCCCCGCTTATTTTTTTACTGCTGTCTTGGTCTACTAGACAGCCAGCCTGCTTGCTGTCCTCAATAAACCTTCTACTCACATCAGAATTCCTGATTTGGTCGATTGCGTGGGTTTGTACCTAAGTGAGATAGCACAATGGACTATGTGCCTGCTTTGCTAAGCACAGGGACTGGGTTCAAATCCTAGCACCATATGCCTCAGTGGCCCCGCCCCCATGCACGCTGAACTAGCCACTGAGACTGGGCGTGGTAGCGCATGCGTGTCATACCAATGCTGGGAAGGCTGAGATAGGAGGACCACTACGAGTCCGAGCTGTGTAATGATACCCTGTACCAAATAAATTTTTTTTAAAGTTCTCTACTTTTAAATTATGTGGCCATAAAATTTTTTGTACCTAAACCCATTTTTTTGTTCTAATAAGTTTCTGCAGATAAGTTAAAACACATTACTAAATTATTTTCTAGAAAGGTTATATATATATTGAATTTTGGGCAAGGTCTATAGGGTGTACAGGGTCTCACTACAGAGATAGGACTCGTAGTGATTCTCCTGTTTTCAACCTTCCAAGCACTGAGTTTACAGGTAAGCGCCACCATACCCAGTCTCAATCACCCTCTCATCATGCCCTGGGGTCGAGTCCAGCACAGCACTTTTGGGATCAAATCCCCGCCCCTGTGCTCTGCCTAAGCAGGCACATTAGTCCACTGAGCTATCAGGCATGCCCATAGTTCTATATTCTATACATATTTATAAAATTGCTCTTTGACCCTACTCCACTAGCTTTAAATGTTATAATTACTTTTATTATTGCTAATTTGACAGCTGAACACTGCTATCTCCTATATTCTTAATTTGCATGTATTTCAGTACGCAGAGGTTAACATTCTTTTTCCTATGTTTATGGGCTTCTGATATTTTTTCCTTAGTGTAGTCTCTGTTCATATCCCCTTTCAAGGCAGAGGTATAGGTCCTCAGAGAGCCACAGATCACAGAGAGATTTTTAAATTTCCCTGGCACATCTATGCCGTCTTCTTACCTGTCAAATCTAACTAATGAACGCAAATGGGTTCCCAGGTGGTTATACCAAGGTTACAACTGAGAAGGTGCATTCTCCTCAACAGAACATTCCTTTTCAGGGTGAAAAAGGGCCAAAAGAAGTCATTGTCATCGTCCATTTTTGACCTCCCGACATACCTGGGGAGAAGCTAGGTCCCCGAAGCTCTGTGTGATCCAAGTGAGGCTTGTCCCTTCTGTAATACCCTGACCTCCCCATGACTCAAGAAGAAACAGATCATTCGGTTGATTTCCTGTAGTAAATCTAGCACTATCTATCCGTTTTGTCACCAAGAAGTCAATAGACCCCTTCATTGCTTAGACTCTGGCTTACCGACACGCTTTGATCAAAATCCATTTTCCAGTCTGCCTCAGATCCTGACCCAGTCCACTGTTCCCTCTGAAGCCTGTTCCCTCCCCAGTATGTCTCTTCCTCTTCCTCTCAGGTCTTGTTGTAAAGTCTCTGTTCTGTTTGTCCTGTGTTGCTCAGCAGGCAGAGCGATGGTGCCCTCTGAGGACACTGTGGTGGCCGTTGTCCTTCCTACCCTACCACAGTGCTGGGTTTGGAAGTTGTGCTCTCCACACCTTATGTTTCTCTAAGACTATAATCTTCCTATGCTGTAGAGACCTTTAGCTTTTTTCTGGGCTCAATCAAGAGTGAATTCCAAGGGTCTAATGGACTCACCGGCATGGCTCAGGGAAGGCGCCTGGCTCGTGGGGGCACTCTAGTCCTCAGCAGAATCATCAGCGGGCAAGCCTAGCAACTGACTGTGCTGTTGGAAGAGGGGCCTGGCTGGGAAAGGCAGTCCCCAGAGGGGGTGCATCTCTTTCCCTGGGTCTTCTTCTCACTCCCCGCTTCCTAGCCACCGTGTCACAAGCAGTTTTTCTCTGTCCAGACTCTTCCACCTCGCAGTTTCTGTGTAGGTTGAGACTTCCGAGCCCAGACCAACCTCTCCTGTTTTAATTTACAGGTGTAAGGTATTGTGTTCTGGCAGGAAACTGAAGAAAACAGCCTTGAGGCTCATACCAATTTTTCTGGCCTCAACCCTCATGAGTGGGTTCATATCTAGACCCCAGTTCTCTCACCCCCTTGCTATTTGTTTTGGCTCCTGGCTCTTACTCTGTTCAACCCTAGTCATATGATAAATTTTAATGATTTCAATAGCTTCAATTTTGATACCTCCAAACTTTGACCTCTCTTTCTGGGGATCATATCTCTTCTCCTAACCTCATCTTTTTTTCCTCTGAATTTCTTAAGTCTTGATTTTAATAATCACTGTAGTCCTTCTGTAGCCCCACATTTAAGAATCCATTCTTTGATTTCCACCCTTTACTTTTTCAGCCTATTTCATATGCATCCTAATTGTGATTCGTTTTAGAGCCTAAAATTCATTGAAACTATTCTAATTTTTTACAGAAGTACATATACTTAATGTCATCAGTTTCCTCCTTGGTCAGCTTGAAATCCAGTCTTTTTTTTTTTTTTTTTTCTATAATGCACACATACATCCCGGCCTAGATGTGCTGGCCCCCAGGGGTCACCTAACGCTCACTGCTGTGGACCACTGAAAGGTAACATATCCACGGTTCACCCCTCCCCACTACGAAAAAGTGGTGCTCTCTGTAGTCAGCCCATTTTGTTTTGTGCAGATTAGATTCCAAGCCTCATAATCACTTAATCTCCCCAACAACTATCAACTCTCTATTTTGTAATACGGAGTTTCTTTCTCATCTAAATGACTATATCATAAAAGAGAAAAATATAGCTTTTTTGTTTACAGTGATGATTTATTTTTTATTTTTTATTTTTTGGTCACAGAATATTCCACTCTGATGGTGTATTGCTGATTTTGAGCTGAAGAAAATTTTTTCCATAATTTTATTGAGAAACAAACAGCAATGAGACAGTTTCAAATCCAATTAGTAGGACAATTTCAATAAGTAATACATTACACATTGTTGTCTTAGTGGTTATTCATTATACAAGATGCAGACATGATATCCTGCTTACAAACACTATTAGAACAAATCTTTCTATTCAATGAATTAAGAGAACATAGCTGTATATCTGTCCTAACTATTTTGAATATACAGATACAAAATGGTCCTTCATTTGTATCCTTTTTTTGTTTAGTTTTATCATTCAAATATTATAGGTGTGTGAATTCAGCAAAATATTCTAAAATAGTCCAGTAGTCCATAATAGCAGTGGGTTTTCTGTAAGAGTGACAATGTCAGAAGTTGTTGACTTGAGCCTTTTACAGCTCAGCATATTAATATGGCTTTACTTTTTATACTTCATTTTTATAGTTTTCTGCTAGATGGTTAAGACTAAGATAAACCAAGACCTATATAACAAGAAATGTAGCTTTTGTATCTGATAAGGTCAGTCGAATCCCCTCCGGCCTTATCCTGAAACCCTGTACTGCTATTTGTAGATCCTTTGTCAGTGTCAGCCATATGGATGAGTCACGGCCATTGCTTGACCAATTTTGAGCTGAAGAAAATTGAGAAGCGTCTGACAAAAGATGAGCTCGCTGCCCTTTCTTATCTACTGGGAATGGCAGAAGGGTTACTAACCACCAGAGACAATGCTAAATCTTCACTACTCTGGAAACAAAACCAGAAGAATCTCCATAGCAAACCTTCCTAAGTAGTTCCTGTCTGCCTTTATTTTCCCCATGTATTTGCCTTCTTTCTATTTACTGTTCCTAGAAGCTTTGTTACCTCTCCATAAAAGTATTCTTCTTTGTTAGATGCTGTATTAGCTCGTGTTTTAACCACCACTACAGCATGCTCATTACGGTAGGCTCCTGTTCATACGTGTGTTGCTATTCATAAAATTCTGCCTGTTTTTCTCTTGGCTATCTGTCTTTGCTCAGTCCTAATTGCAGGCTGCAGCCAAGAAATCTAGAAGGAATAGAGGAAAAGCTGATCTTTCTCACTCCTTTCTTCCCTCACTCCCTCCTTCATTCTCTGCCTCCCTTCCTCTTTCCCTCCTTTTTCTCTAACACAAAACACTTGTTCTATGTTTTCTCCAGTGTTCCTTGGCTGTTTCTTTTACTGCCTTTGCAACACCCCAAGCTGTGTATCTTGATGTGCTAGCGCTCAGACTTTGTTCTTCTTTTCTCTTCTACTTAAGCTTTGAGTTAGGTGATCTCATGGCTTGAATCTTGTAATGAGACCCCAAAATTACTTCTTTCACTCAGACATATCTTCTAAATACAGGATTCAGAAGTAAAACCCCTAAACTGTACTTGCAGTATTGAAAAGGCTTCTGATGGGTTAGGGTTCAGAGCGTCACTTAAGCTGCTTTTCCTACAGCTCCCTCCTTTCTAATCATAAAAAAGTGACATTAAGGATCAACATACAGGAGGAAAAAAATTGACTTTTAGCTTTTTAAAAATAATTATTACATAGCAAATGGTTATATGCAAGGTCAAAACTAAAATACTGGGCTGAGGAGATACCCCAGCAGTCTGCACCTGCTTGGCAAGAGCAAAAGCCTAGGCTGGATCTCTCGTACAACATGCCGCACCATGCTGGAACCTGAGCACAACATGCTGTCACTGAATCTGGGTAATCTTAGCACTGGAGAGGCTGATACAGGAGG
>NW_004524664.1:7625357-7646562 GCF_000260255.1 Octodon degus | reverse complement strand
AAAAGCTTAAGTGTTGAAGAATCATGCAGCCTTAGAAACATGGGAAAACTACAGCAGTTGGGTAGGATCACGAGTTTCCTATAACCCACTTCCTAGGCATCGTCAAATACTTCTATTATTTCCTTCTTCAAACGGAACATGACCTAAAAGCAGTAACTGCCCTTAGGTGTTCTGGGTGCAAAAACCTTGAAGTGAGGTGGCTTTCCTGGGGGAAGTGAGTCACATTTGCCTGCCTTAATAGTAGCACTCAACTCTGAGTTGCACAGAGTTGCAACAGAGTTGGTCTCTGGAACATTTGAGGGGAAAACCTGCTGTATGCACTTCTTACTCATGGAATGCAGTTGTTAGTTTGGGAATTAATATTTTTCTGAATTTATTATTTCTTTCTCGTCTTTGTTTATTCGTGGAGTGGACAGAGACAATTTGCATTCTGAGGAGACAATAATTTTGCAGAACTTAAGGGTTTACAGAGCTGGCAAGTCTGGAATCAGACATCATTGTACTATGAGGCAAGAGCACTAAATACAACCCTAGTCTTCTGACATAGAGAAAGCCATGTGCCATCATTTATGACAGAGAAGGCAGAACTTCTAGTACATAAGAGGAAATCTTTCAGAATTTTTGCAATGAAGCCCATGTGCCTGACCTGTGTTGCTGGGTTCTGTGAATTAATGTACCAAACAAGAAATATCTAGGAGGCACTCCAGCTATTTCAATATACTCCCTTCCTTTTTCCTGCTTGCCCTGCCATATGAAATCTATCTTGCAGCCATTTGCACTGCCACCTTGTGACCTTGCCAGTGCAGGTAAGAAATGAGAAATTTTGAGGGCGGTTGCACTCCCTGGATTTTCATGGCCTTGGCATAAAAATGTTTAGTGCAGGTGCTTTGAGAGCAGTGAACTGGTAAGTAAGGACTGTAGAATTCTGTGAGCCACAAAATCACCTTTGTGCCTACAAGGGGCTTTCTCAGCCAGAGGCCAGGATAGTGAGTAAATACCAAGGTTGGCAAAAGAATTATTGCTTCCTCTGCCATCATTAGAGAACTCGCCCTCCTGAGCTTTTCCAGACCTTGCAATTAAGGCAGCAACAACTGTTTGTTTAGCTTTCTACTAACCTAAGAGTGATGCATTTTATAGTAAAGGATGAATGCACACTTGAAACCCTTTTGCAATTAAGAGAAATATCACAGTTCACTACCAGAATGTTTGACATTGAAAAGACTTTGGAAGGAAGAGATGACAATCATGGTTTCTCCAGCTGCTGCTTCCCACAAATTTGAAATTTCATAATGTACAGAGTCGATTATTCCTGCCATTGAGGTGTTCAAAGAGAGAAAAAAACAAGGAATGAAAGGAAAAAATTAATAAAGGCAAGAGAATAACGTTAGCAAGACAGTATAGGTAATAGACAGAGACTCAAAAGACATGACTTTAGAGAGTCAAAACATCTTAAGAATAACACATCATGAATGAAAGAGTAAAACTTAAAATTCTATTTTAGCTTCTGTTTAGTAGACCCATGTTTCTTCTGATGTTCTCTTCCTTTTCGATCTCTTATTTTCATCTTTGTAAAAAGCTGAGCTCAAAGTTTCCTTCAAGCCTTTTTACAACTGAGTGTCAGCAGCATAATACCACTATTTGTCATTCATTTAACAAATATCACTGTTATGTGTTCTATTCAGATGTTCTTCCTAGCCTCCTGCAGTCTTAAGGGAGTTTTAGAGGTGGATAAGTCTACATTTTGTGATTGACTCATTGTCCAATGTTGGGATTAGCAATGTAAATGCTATACTCACCCTAAGGTGAGTAACCTGTATACCATATAAGGAACAGAGAAAGGAGCATCCATCCATTGTTACTTTTTCTATCTTTCCCTCACCATGAAATAACCACTGTCTGCCAAGCTGCCGTGCCTTAGACCCAGATGATTCTGGACTGAAACCTCAACAAACTCCACGCTAGACAAACTTCTATTCCTTTAACTTTGAGTATTAGTTTTTAGTCTTAGCAATGCAAAAGATAGTTAAGATAACTATTTAGTGACTGTTACCCAGAATCTTGTACATAGAATTAATTACTATAAGTTCTCATGTGGCAATTTGGGTATTTCAAAAATAAGCCAGTAACTTCCTGAGGGAAATGCTGGCCCACAAAAAACTTCTGCACTCTGAAGCTGGTGGCAGAGTTTGTTTAGAGACCAACCTCCTTTTATTGGCAGAAGCTGAATAGGTTTATATTTAGCTTTATAAAATTTTTTAAATTAATTAATTAATTTGGTGCATGGTCTCACTATGCAGCTTAAACTTCTAGAGATCCTCACATCTCAGCCTCCACAGCACTGGGATTATGGGTGTGTGCCACCATGTCCAGTTTCCATGGACGTTAAGGCATGCCTGGGTTCTAGGGCTGGCATGGCATATGGTACTAGGGATTGAACTTGGGCCCTTGCACTTGCCAGGCAGGTACTTAACCACCAAACTGTTTCCTCAGCTCTTATTTAACATTCTTATCAATTTGTCGTTCACCTAAATATTAGCTCTGTTGGCAGAAAAGATATAACTGACACTCTACCTATATCCATTATCAATATATGAGTGATCCCTACATGAAAAGAAGCTAATATAAAGAAAAAGCTTACCATATAATGCAGGCTATTATTCATATCAAAGAAAATATGAGAACAAAAGTAATTTTTAGAAATTTCTATGCCTATATTAATGAAGTCTTTTCTGCTATTGAACTCCATTATAGAGACTTGGGGTCCAGAAGGCAGACTATAAGACTTTGGCATGAGAAAAGCATCTTGGATGTTTAAGTTTGGATTAATGCTACCAAGAAACCCATGTGAAAAAGTTTAGACCATGATCCAAGAACACACCAGTCAAGATCACCAAGGATGTAAAGATCTGGCAAGGAGAAGACAACCTCTAGAAATGTCGTGCAAAAGTGAGTGAGGGGCAGAAAATCACAAGCCCCTCTCACAACAGCTTCCCTTGCATTCAGCTTCTGTTGTGGGAAGGAATATAATGAGGGACGGTCCTGTAGGAAACTTGAATTCCGTGTTGCCTCTCAGATCTCTTAACTACTCATCTTGAGAAGGAGATCAAGTCATATAAGATACAGAGGAAGTTTACATAAAAGTCATTGTGTGTCAGATGATTCCATGCTGCATGCATTGATCCTCTTTGCTGCTGCTCAAATTCTTTTTAGGGAGAAGAGACACAAGTATAACTTTGGTGCTTATTAATCTTTGAACAGAATGCCATAGAAGATAGACTGGTAAGGACTGGAATCTTTATTATGTAAATGTCAACCAAGAAGCTCTGGTGTTGAAAACCTGGTTTCCAGCTGATGGGCCTTGGTAGGGATTATGTCACAAGTGTTCTAACATTATCAGTGGGTCAACCCATTGATGAGATCATAATTCAATGACCTTTTTGGAAGATGATGAAAAGAGGAAGTGGACCCTGATTGAAGGACTGGATCATGGGGTTGTAACCTTGGGAACTACATCTGGTTCTCTGGCTCCTGGCCCCTTCCTGACTCTCATTCTTCTCTTTTTCTTCTAAATCTTGGCCACCTTGAGGTAGGCAGATTTCTTTTGTGATGCCTTTCTACCAAGATCAAAGACTGGAAGGTATGATCCAATTAACTCTTCACTCCTTTAAGTCATTTATCTCAAAGATTTTTGTGCTAGTGACAGAATGTTGAACAATACAAGTACTGTCAACTTTAATATGAACCTACCATGGCCCTAAAAAGATCATCTGACCCATGCCATCTCTATGAGAATTATGCTTGTGTTGACAAAAATGTAAATCAAAATCCAATAATCAGGGCATAACCATTTTCCCCCCAAAATTAAGAAAATCAAACTATTTGATCAAACACTTTCATATGTCAAATCTACTTTTTGTCATCTGCTTCCAATTTCAGCAAACCAAGAATAGAAGAACTAATCAAGTAAACAAATTACTTCTAATGAGCCTATCACCTTATTTATACCCTGCTTTGAAGCAAAAGTAGCTGACATCACTTAAGAATTTAAAACAGAAAGAGAAAGGCTCATAATACTATTTGTTTCTTGTTCTTTTATAACCTGGAGATAATGACATTGGAAACAGTCTGGCCAAATTGGGGGACATTTATGGTTTTTTTCACATTCTGTACTGAGCCATTACAAGGACAAGTTAGGGAAGTTTAATTAGAGAAGGGACTCAGCATGACATATTTGTGTCCTAGTTGGATGCAAAATCTCACCTAATTCCCAACATTGTTCAATAATAAATATTTAACAGGAAGCCATGCAGAGATGGAAAGTATTCAACTCAGAGGAAGATGTAGCACACCAGGCCAGCAGTTAAGCCAAATTACTACACTCTGCAATAGGAGGCAGCAGATTTATAAACAAATTGACAGAAAAATTGAACCACCTCACAAAGAGCACAGAGTGCTGAAAATATCCATCTTTGGGCTTGAATTGTATTTGCTTAAACATGTACAACATGTATTTTCACATAGTGAGGGATTTTCATTTTAAGCAGGTATCAACATTTTATTTAAACAACCCTCACACTTAAACATATATAAATATATTTTACACTAAAGCGATAAGTCCCAGGTAATTGGCGTCAACCTTGAAAAATCAGAGCTATTTCTATTATCCTCGACACAGGTAGGAGGCCCAGAAATGACTGATCTCATCTGCTCTGCCAGACAGACAGAAGATCCTGTGTAGAGGACTAATGTGCGGCAGATCTTCTGCAGGGTGGGCTCAGCTGTCTCGCCAACATTGGTCATTCAGAGAGCTAAAGACTAGGGATGTACAGTGTTTCTGGAGGCTCTAGCTATTACTGTATAGAACATTTAACAAACAAAGGAGAAATCTTGAGAAGCTAGTTACTGATTTCTCTGCTTTTGGGTCCTTTTTTTAAATACATGAAAGGAGCTTCTATCATTAAGGAAGCACTGCCTTTAATCTTTAGAAGCAAAGACAGTTCTTGTATTTGGCATGTGGGATTTCCATCCTCAGAATCCCCTAAAGCCAGGAAATAATAAACAAATACTGGGCCAGCCAAATAGCTCAGCAGATTAAAGCGCCTGCAAGCAGGCACAGGGGCCTGGGATTCAATTTCGGGCCCCACCGCTGCCGGGGTGTGCTGAGATGGCAATTGAGACTGGGCATGGTGAAGCACCTCTGTAATCCCAGCTCTACAGAGGCTGTAAACAGGCAGAGCACTATGAGTCCGATCTAGTAGTGAGACTCTGAACACCCTGTAGACCCTTCCCTAAAATACAATTTAAAAAAAGCCAATGATAAGACCTAGTATGAGGTTTCCCAATGATCTAAGCTATTTTTTCCTTCTAATTTTCTTTCTTTTACCTCTTTGCTCTTGCTCTCTGCACCTGTTTCCACAGGAGGAGGCTAAGCCTGATACCTTGGAATGACCATTTTTCCTAATGACAGAAAAAGACAGCGGCATCTAGTTTCCTTCAAAGCTGCCCTTACCTTCTTTGCGTTCCTACTCCATGAGGAACATAAGAGTCAAGCTTGGGGTAGTTATGACTACACTAAAGAAAGATTTATAGGAGGTTTCCTCTTTCTGCTCAACATTTCTCAACTATGCACATATTTGGTAGATACCTGTGAAACTGAATAGGTTCAATTCATTTAAATTAGAGTCTTTCTTCTTCTCTCCTATAAAGCAGAAAGAAGTTACTCAATTGAAGTGACATTTAGCTCATAGTAATCACATCATACAGTGAATTCTTAAAATTTTCTAAGCCAGTGACACTATCTTTGCTAGTTTTCTACACAGATTTATTGAGCAGTATACACACACCATTGATATATATTAAATATTTAATACATTTGGAAGCATCTAAGTAATGTAAACAGTAATAATAGCTAACATGTTTTTAGAGTACTGCATCAGATACTGTTCTAAAATTGCACCTATGCACTTACTTGATGTACATAGCAGTGCTGTGTGATAAGTTGCATTATTCACATTTAACACATGGGAAAACTGAGAAAGGTGCAATTATTTACCTAGCACCCATGCACCGGAAGTGGCAAAGATAGCATTTACACCCAGGTAGAGGTTCTCCAGATTCTAAGCTCTTAATGAAACTAGAAAATGAAGGAAATGAAAACATCTTTAAGAGAGAATCAGAAATAGACCTAGCAAGGGAATTCATTGAAGAAGTAACAAGTACACAATCGCCTACTTTTTGCCTAGTAGAGAAAAGATGGATGGAGATAAACTTAATCATTAAGGGAAGGTTCAGACACTCTCCTGCAGAGCAAAAGGAACATGAGGGCAGTGTATTCAGAGTCCCCTAGGACAGGGAGACCAGGATGTAGGAAAAGTGAAGGCAGGGAGAGAGGATGGACAAAGGCACATGTGTTAAAGGTGTACTTAGAGAAGAGCTCATTGAAGCTGAGATCAAATTCATAGTCAGCTTAACAGAGCAATGAAAGTTAAGATTCAGTATCCAGAAGATTCTATAGAGCAAAAATAGTACTATGCTCAAGGGTTTTCAAGCTGTGCTATTGAGTGAGAAGAAGAGCCCCTCTCTAGGAAACTTGTACTTGCACTAGATGGCTTGGGGACATGTAATGGATGAGCCAGTTTTAGCCCTGTGGAGAACTAACAGCTGCTAAGACTCAGCCTTAACTATTCCCAGATGATACTTTGCTGTCTCTTATTCACAGAAAACAGAACAAACCTGTTCACATATAAATCAGAAAAGTGAATTGGCTTCTCTAGCTCCTCCCAACACTTCTGGTCCTGTTCCCATTCATGTACTGTACCCATGCTCACTAGGAGTACCGCGGATCTGCTGAAAGAACAGCCAGCCTCATGCTCTGGCACTTGATCCCATTTGCCTTGAGTTCTGTTCCCTAGCACAGCAGTAGTGCCGTGTCCTTCCTCTTTGTGGTCAGTGCTCCAATGTGTCCTTATTCTGAGACCTCTTTCCCAAAGCACTGTATCTCTTCTGCTTGCTCTAAGTGGCCTATAATTACGTCACTGCCCGGTATGTTCTATGTTTATTTTCTTTGTCTATTTCTACCTGAATTCCAGCCTCCTAATGACAGCCACACTGTTCTTTTCACTGTATCTCAAGCACTTAGAGTTGCATCAAGCACACAGTAAGCGTTCAACAGTAATTGATGAATGAGCAAACACACGCAGAACTGCTGAAACATTTGAATAGCGGGAAATGGAACTAAAAGGTAGAAAATATTTGTTTTATTAGTTTAGAGTAGTAGGCTGAATGACCTTAGGTTGAAATCAGTGTTTAGTCTAGTTATGTTTTATCTGCACAACATTTTTCAATATAAAACCTATATGCAAATATCAAGGGAGTTCATACAAAAATCCAGAGTTCTGGCTTTTTCTTTTCTAAAAGCTAAAATATTTGGCACCCACCACCGCATAGACTTATGGTTCCACAGTTGTTTCAACTCAAGTATGAGCTGTTCTTTTATGGCCAGACCTGTATCCTCCAGTGTACACACCACACTAGTGGTCCCTCATCTTCATTCCTGAGTGTCACTTGCCATATACCATGGTCATGACACTATTTTATATGCCAAGACAAAAAACTATTCCTCTGTACCTGGCTCTCTGTCAAGAGCAGGAAAACAAAAGAGTAGAGTGACATGATTAAAGAAAAATGGGACAGAGCATACTTCTTTATAGACGTGAAGAAATCCCCATATGTCTAAACTGCCAACATCAGCCTCTGTGTCACATCTATTACTTCGCTGGCCTCTGCAGTCATTGCAGTTTGCCACGCTTGTGCTTTCCTCAAACTGAACTAGACAGGGACACAACAAGCTGAGTCTGGCTGTCCTCTCAGGGATTGGACTTCAGTGGCCTTCGTATTTAGGATCTTGGCTGAATACTTGTGTCTATTTCTTTGCTTAACTTCCACTTCCTGAATATTTTTTTTTCCTTAGATTTAGTCTCCTAGAAGAAAGAACTCTATATTACATTTATCAGCAGGGAATCTGTGACTCATTAGTAAGCGCTATGTGCCTTGATCAATGCTTCATGTTTTACATGAATGAGCTCACTCAGCCTCCCTCACCCCCAAAAAACTACACAAAGATAATTATTACTTAATTTCTTGGATAAGAAAATAGGGGTGCCATTAGGAAAATAGCACCAGATGCATGGAGCTAGTGAGTGGCAGAGCTCATTCCTAGAGCCAAACCCACTCGGCTCCAAACTCCAAACTCACAGCCCCTTGGAGGACTGCCTTTCCTGCACAGTAGTGCGTCTTTGCAATTTCAGCATTGTAGATATTTGGCTAAAAGGTGGAGTAGAGATTTTTTTTTTAAATAGTAGTAAGATATTGATCAGCATTCCTGGCCTCTAGCCATTTGATGCTAGTAGTCACACACACACACACACACACACACACACACACACACACACACACACATATCCTGTGGCAACCAAAAAGTTTCTCAGACACAGCCAAGTGTTCTCTTTCTAGGGTGAACAAAGCAGCCTTTGTTTGGTAATTACTGCCCTAAAAGGGAATCTAAAATTTGCTTGGCCTGTCCTGGCCAGTATCTCCAAAGACTCAGGGAGCCTGCAGAAAAGGTATACTTTGTAAAAATAGGCCTATTTTTTTTTAAGACAAAAAGATTGGGATTAGTCCCCCAATTGGGCATACTGACAAGAAATGATCTGGGAACACAGAGGAGAGGCAGTAGTGATTGTCAATCAGTTTTCATCATGATTTCCTCCTCAAGCAATCATGCAGTTTAAGTACAGGCACTCACAGTACTAATCTTGGTTGATTTCAGCACGAACCACAGGCAGAGATGACTTCAGCAGTTCATGGAACAAAGAAAAGGTGCTAAAAATACAAGAATAGCCTAGCAATGCACTAGGTGCCTAACTGATTGTTTAAACAATTAAATGGCAAGCTTTTTGGTTTGATTGTTAGAATTAAAACATGAATTCAAAATTTCACTGTATGAGGTAAGCATGTTTTTTCCTGATACCAAAATATTCATGAAACAGAAAAGTGAAATTTTGCTCAATCCTGCCTAACTTCCCTAAATTCTTGTTGCTTCTTATGCAGTGTCTCTACACAGAACAGCACAGGCATGGTGCTTCCTCCTGTGGAGTAAGCATGTCATATTTTTAAGGGTTTGATTCAGTAATACCTCATGGTAAGTAGTAAATGTATTTCAGTTTGATTGAGAAATGGTGGCTTCTGGATTTAGTATTAGCTGTAAGATTTAAATTCAATACTGTATTTTATATTTCATAAAAATAAATATTTATTGAAATACCTGAAGGAGACTTCAGTAAGAAAAAAAAACAATTGACAAAGAACAGTGAAATATAGTTACAGCCTTTTTACTTATATTTGAGCATGCCCTGCTTTACCAAGGGAAGAATAATAGCATGCATGGGAGCTAGCAAAAATAGTGTTTATTATTTGGGAACTAGTTGCCAAAACATCAGTGTATGAGAGGGCTAGTGGGAGGCACAGTAGCTTGGACAATACTCTTGTTTTCAAGTAAGTGTGGGCTTCTCAAATGAATTCTACATAAGGGAAATTTATGAGGACAGTTCTCAGGTGCTGCACAAAATACAAATGAATTCAGAATAACCAGGATTGAGGAAGACGGAGGCCAGGGCAGCATAGGGATCCTAACAGCAGGAGCCCAGCAAATTCACTAGAGTTGTTGGCAAAGTTCATTCTCTGGGTTCCCACCTCTGAGACTCTTGAGTCAAATAAACTCCCCTAATCAAATTCTAATCCTCGGGGAAAGCACCTTGCTCCTAAATCAGGAGTCCTTTGTAGCAATATACATGTGACTATTGCTTAAAGACAGGTTAGTACTCAGGTGGAGGAAGTACAAGCAAACCGTCTGATAGATCTTAGCTTATAATACGAGAGAGAGGCTGCAGTAGAAAAAAATAGATGAAATACAGGGAGACAGAGGAATTCAGGAGTAGCAAGACTACAGAATCGCAGTAAAGATCATGGGCTCTGAGATAAGCCTGCTGTGTGGAAAGTCTAGTTCTGTCACATACTAGCTATATGAACTTATGTAAGTCACTTACCCACTCTATTCCTCAGTTTCCCCATCTATGACAATATCAATAGCACCTGACCAATAGAGCTATTTTCAGGCTTCGCTAAATCAATATATCAAATGTGTTTAAATACTGTTTGGCTCATAGAAAATGCTTGTCTGCTAGTACTCAAATGTTGAAGGTACAACTCTATTTAACAGACTGAACACATAGGCTTAGATCTTGAACCCTAGCCAACTTTAACTCCTTTAAAGCCCAAATTTGGGTCCTCAAATTTCAAATACGAAAATATAGTACACAGAAAATAGGTAGTTGGATGGATACCTAGGTAGCTAGATGGATATATAGATGTTAAACTTGCATGGCAAAGAAAGTAAAAGATTTATGAAATTTGATGAAATCATTGCTAGATATTTCTGATATTCCATCCAGTTTCTCTACTACTGAGTCTCTGCCTTTTCTATATCTAGGTTTGAAGACGACTCTATAACAATTCAACCTGACTTCAAATTTGTGCTTGTCAGAATTACAGCACTTAAGTAAACACAAACTCCACACTCTACACACAAATAAAACGTAGGGCCCTGGGTGCAGAGGAAGGGACAGTACGGAACCCTGAATAAGAAAGATAGGTTTCAGCTGCAAAAACATAAGCTGTGCTTCATTTACTTCAACTTGATGGAATTGTAAGACTTACAGTGGAGATATTTAAGGGGCCCTTGGGTTAGTGCTAGAGTGATGGTTGCTAATTGGAGACTATAATACCCATGGTTCTAGTGAAAGGGAAGCAATGAAATATATTTGAACATGCCCTGCTTTACTGAGGGGAGAATAATAGCATGCCAAAACACCTAAGCTTTGGCAGTGACAAGAACCCTTTCAATCCTAATTTTATCAATAAAGTGTGGCTAAAAGCAATATACATGACATAGCATTGTGTCATGTATAGGTTACATAATATATGCCCAACGTTTAAAGCTTGCACATCACAGAACAAGATAATGTTCCCTGAGGACTATGCTTATGTTCACTAAGCTTAAGGTGTGTTTCCATGAAGCAGAAGGGCCAGGGGCTAAGTGATAGGGAATGCCATATAAAACCCTATTAAAGCTTTAATATGGTAGACACGAGAGACATTGTTATGTGGTATTTACGATTATAGCATCGTAAGCCAGCACATAGTTTCTGGTGATTGCAGCAACATGTAATATGGTAAAATTTCACCCTAGGGATTGACGAGGTTAAGAGATCATTAGAGAAATAGGTCACCATCTGATAAAATATGACTTGAAGAACATTCCCGATATTCTACCTTCTCAGGGTCAGAGTGCTGCTGCAGCTCAGGGCTCAGATTCTGTTCATACCACTTGAGTGACCAGCTGGAGGGTGAGTCAGAAGTTGTAACCATACAAGACTTCACCCCAATAGAGTGATTGGTTTCATCATCATGTTAGTCATGTTAATCTCATGCTTAACATACTGAGAGACTCAGTATATATTTACTTGTAAATGAGTACTCACAGGGCTGGCATTCTATCCTTCACAATCACCCACCTGCCCAGATGATAGACATGGAACTAGAGACATGTGCCCCTCCAAAATCTCACACCTGAGCAGAAAATTAGGTATGAGGTTCTGATCTCTTTTTATATCATAATATTTTGCAACATTTTGGGGCAAGAACACAAACCTAAAGAAAATTTCCTACCTCTCCTTGGAGATTGACATTTCAGTTCCTGCACAGGTCTTTCTGCCCCATTTGTTTCTCATGCTCCTGCAATCTCCAGCCAAGCCAAAGCTCTCTGCCCTGAGTCCCTGCGGTTGCTGAAAGTTTTGCCCTTGCTCTTGTTTCCACAGCTAGAGTAACTCTCAGCTGCATCAAGTCTTATCCTACCTGGGAGTGATTTTTAGTCACTGTAGCAAATACATTTCCCTGAAAGCAATTTTAACTTGTTATTTATAAATAACCTTTGATATGATAGTATAAATAAACCTAAACACTTCTAAGAGAATTCCATCTTATTCATCTATATATGCCTGTTACAGGTGAAGAAAAAAAATATATATATATAACCTGAGAGGATGAACAGAGGTGAACATTTTCTAGGATCTACAACAAGAAGAAAAAGCACTTCTGAGGACTCAGCTTGTGGTGGCATCATTGGACACAGTATCTTAACCGGGTGAGATAATATACTGCCGCCATGACATGGTATTCCAGCTACTACAAAAGGACAATGTGCAAGTCTGGGAATCAAGACTAGAAAGAAGAATCACTCCTCTTACTAAGACACAGAATAAACCACTAGAAAATTGTGGATTCCCAGCTTCATAGCTTTGGGTCCTGTTTGTTTATGTCAAATCTATAAAATGGAAGCTAGCACCAGAAGTGTTCACTGACCCAAGGATTGAGACTGACAGAAGGGTATTGCGAGGTGCTTATGTAAGGACCAAACAGCAAAAGACCTTGTTACTGCCCAAGCAATGAATACTCATCATAAAGGGAAACAGAGCTACTATTCCTAAGTGGGGCACAAAAGAACTTGACTAGAACAGAAGAGGTTCCCTTGGAAACCTTGTAGAACCCTCATATTCCACAGTAAAATTTAGAGAGCAAATTCAATAACATAATGCAATCAACAGTGTAAAAACACAGACTCATCTGCCCTACAATCATTTGGGATATGGCTCAGAGAAAAGGGAAAGATGAAATGAACAGAAGAAAAAGAAATTAAAATTTTCAGTCATAGCCTGAGGACCACTTGCCAAAATAAGAACTGGATTATTTACTCATATTTTTCATTGCTTCAATATATAGAAAATTCTATTTCTGTATTCCCTGCTCTAACTCAATTTCTGACATAACAATAGTATATATAACTTAGTAGTTAACTCTATAACTCAGATTTCAGATGAAGGATTTAAAAAAATTGTAGCTGCAACAGAAGTGTGATCATTGCCACAAATTATACATGACTTGGTGTGGACATGGGTGTGTTTGGTTATGATTGAAGACTTTAATCTTAGTAGACATGTTGTCCTGGACTTTAATAGAAAATAAAAATATAGGCTAAAAGTCTGATACGTATACTAAGTGGACAGAGGTGTAGACTGGAATAGATTGCTAGCTCCAATCTTCCTATCTATCCACAGGTCAGGGCCATGGAAACGTCAGCTTGCAAGTGCAGAGTGCTTATCTGAGTGAAGATCACTAGTTTGCATTCTGAATCCATCGCCACATGGGCATGAAGACCACACTTCCCACATGGGGGAAGAGACCAGCCAAGACCTAAGTATAGTCAGACTATAAGATAGTTAGTTGTGTTTCTAAATGGCTTAGGATTTGTCAAGTTGAGCCTGAAGACACCTTAGTGCCTTGATGCACGTTCTTTAGACCATGTGGAGATATGCTTCACTTCCATCCAACCTTAAATGTCTACCCCTGTACTATGAATGATAACAACAACAAGCTCAGATGCATGTTCTAATCTTATCTAACTTCCTTTTTAGTTTTCTCTTATAGCCATGAAAGTACATAAAGGTTAAAAATAAAGTAATAAAATCCTTGTTGTGAGTTGAATTTATAGTGAAATTTCAGAAACACTACATATACATAAGTGCTGCCAAAACAATTCAACCCAGATTTATTTGCCTCATAGCAAACATATAGGACTATCAGATGAAAAAATGTGACTTTCTCCAAATTACATTCTACATGTACACTTTCTTTTCATAATGATTTATGAAACAAGCCTGCATCCTACACTTTAAAACAAGATTCTTACACTTTTTATTTTGAGATAAATCAAATTATTTCATAGAAAAGAAAAATACAATGCTAATTCTATTACTAATTTCAGAAAAGCAGTTTCTGAGAAAAGAACAGTACATCTGCCTATGCTGAAAATCTGAACAGACAAAAAGTCACTTTTGAAAACCTTCATGAATGGAAAATAGATTGCATTTATGTTTCACGCTTTATATTTTTCCCTCCCAACTGAAACATTAAGAAATTTCTCTAAACAACTTGGCCTATTTGTCTAACAACACTCCAGTGGCTAATATGTCATTCCTTGGGGTTTCATCTCAGTAAGGTCTCTTCCATTCTTTTCCCATTTTCACTTCAGAATAGGCTAATATAACTAAGTAAAAGCAGTTCAAATTTTAAACTTACTAATTATGAATTGCATTATATAAAGTCCTGGGCATTTACCACTTTTGGAAGAATAAGGCCAAAAATCATAAGCTTAGGAAGTCTGCAGGATGGTAAACCATAGACAATACTGCTTTTCAGACATTACTGAGATTAATGTTACCATCATGGGGTGCAAAGATGCTGGAATGTGTGATTTTTAGCCCCTTCAACTCACCTTTTTGCCTAGGACAAAACCATGCTACTTAGGAAATAAATGTGACTCGTAGTTTAATCAGATAGTAATGCCTCCAGAGGCCAATCTAGATAAGGGATTTACTTTCCCAAATCCACACAGTTCTTGGTACTTGATAAGCAGCTGAAGAGAATTTCACATTCCATTTCATGTCAGTGAAGAGAATCCATACTGGCTTGCATGTGGAAGGCAGACACAGGCATTCATTTTTCCTATTTAAACTTAGAGATTTGTGATCTTGTGGTGTTCTAAATATACCATAGGATATCCCATCATTAAAATAAGGATAATTTTCTTAATCCACATTTCATCTGGATTATTTCTTATTATTACCCTATTCATCCCAGTAGATGACAGAAACCCAATAAAACTTGCTATATTGCTAGAGGTCTGGTGGCCCATTAGTAGAAGGCAGGCCAAATTATTCTACAGATAGAAACATATCTTTGAACTTAGAATACCTATCTAAACAAAGAGGCACAAAATTTGGATGTGTCTTGGGATTCTAGGAGACAATATATGCCACACTTGCATGTGTTGTTCTGACCAGCTTTCTGGATAGCTAAAATTTCTCTCAAATTGAATGGGATTTGAAATAGGGGGACATTCTGCAGTGGGATTTTTCCACAGTGAATTTTTTCTTGGGACCTGTATCTTATGACCCAAGAGACACAGTGGTACTGAACTTTATCTATAGGACTTAAAGGAAATTTTCAGAGATCCTGACAAAGTGCTGAGGTATATATTCCACAAATAAATCTTCTACTCAAAATAATTTCCACATCACTAATGGTGCTTGGTAGATGCTGAACTACTGGGCATGAGACATATAAACTCATCCTTAAGTATAGTATAGTACTGATTCTTTGAATCACAAAATCAGATGGTATATTTTTACTGAGTCCAAAATGTAAATCAAGAATAAATAGGATGTAGTTTAGGTTTCCTCAGTGTTTATTTCTCCTCATTTGTAGTTTGTTGCCAACTCTTATCTGTGATCATTTAACAGAGAAGGAAGAACTATGGGCCTGGTTGTGCACAGGTATAAACAGTATTCTGTAAACAACTGGAAGAGGCTTGCAACCTCACTGAGGAAATGGCTTTGAAAGGAAACTCAACTTAAAGAACTTTTAGAATCTGACTATACAGTAAATTTTCACTGGGGAAGAGTTAAATATATGATAAACATGAGTGGTGGTCAATGAATATATTTCCTGTAGTCAGAAACATGGAACAAGGTTACTACAAGATATGAAAATAGGTCTGGAGACAGATAGGTATTTGAGTTTCTTAGAATGATGAGAAAATATACAGATACTTATATTTAAGAAGGAATTATTATAGAGAGATTAGGAGACGTGATCCATTTACTAAAAGTAATTGCCCCCTGTTCCTAATGACCCTTCTTTTTTCTCAATGTATCCATTTAAAAAATGAGTATGGTGATAAACAGAAGGGTCTATCTTGAAATTAGCAACATGCACTTCATTTCAATAAAGTTAACTTCACTATGGCCAACCATGAGAACTAAAACTGTCCAAATCACAAGTTAATATTAAGTCCTAATACAATATCTTAAAGTAGAAGAAAAACTACCATCTATCTGGAGCTAGGTTGATTACACTGGATCTCTTTGCTTCATGGAAAAAAACAATAACTTACTTCTAATGCAATCTAAACTGAGAGTGCTATTCTAAAAGATTTTACATATGACTGAAATATGTAAGGAATATATAATTCTCTCTACCCATAGTAAAAGTTCATGTGTTCTGGAATAAAATGTGAACTGTCAAAAGAAATTGCTCTCACTGTAATGCCTCGTAATTAAGGGATTTATACCTCCCTTGCCAATTAGGTTGCCTACAGTAGGTGTGGAGGTTCTAGTGCCTGAGAAAGAAGTGCTTCCATTGTAAACAGTTATGTTTTTGTCAGGCTGAAAACTAAAACTGGCCTTACATAGCCATTTGAGCCTCTCCATTCTGTTTAGCTAATGGCAGATAAAATTATCCCTTTACTGATTGCTATACTTCTTTCAGTTTACTAAGAACATTAATGAAATCAAGGACTTCATTGAAGTGTGGCATATTCTGTTCTGTGTCTGTACTAAACATACAAGCAAATAAGAAATTGAGGTGATCCAATAAAAGCAGGACCTCACCAAAGCTAGCTGTTGGGAAAATTGTATTTTGGTTCACCAATCTGGGAAATAATTACTATAAAACTGCTGATAGAAGCAAAGTGATTAGCAAATTAGTGGCACCAAAAAAGAAAATTTTGCTTTTCGTTTTAGGTCCTAAGAACAGTTATAAAAGTAAGAATTTTTGAATTTATATTTTATTTAAATTAGTTGCTTTGGGCTGTGAGATAGCTCAGTGGACTAAAAGCCTGTTTAGGCAAGCACAGGGACTGGAGATAGATAGATAGATAGATAGATAGATAGATAGATAGATAGATAGATAGATAATAGATAGATAGATAGATAGATAGATAGATAGATAGATAGATAGATCCCTGATGGGATTTCACTCTTCTCTAAGAAACTACACTGTTATTTAAAAGAAGAAATAAAAATTGATATTGAAAGAACAATATGGGTGACCTAGACTACATAACCTTATTTGCCACCCTACCTAAGCATCCCTACCAAGTTAATTCTCCATCATTTCTATCCTGTTTTAACTCTCATACCTTCAGTTGACTGTAAACTATTGACATTAAGGACATACACTGGAGAAAGTGTATTCTCTTTCACAGATGATGTTGGGAATACTTGATAAAATATACAAAAGTATTAAGTTAGACTCCTGCTTCTCACCATATACAAAAATCAATTAAAAAGTGATAAATACTTAAATGTAAGACCCAAAACTAGAAAACTACTAGAAGAAAAGTTAGAGGAAGTGACTGAGGACACAGATCTAGGCAAATAGATATTTTAGGTGGCATAAACTCAAATATACAGGAATCAAAGGCAAAAATAGCCAAATAGTATTATATCAAGCTAAAAACTTCAGTAGAACAAGCAAAAGAGTGAGAGACTAATTTACAGAATAAGAGTATAATGTGCCAACCATTTTTTCAAGAAGAATTATCAAATATATATAAGGAACTCAGTTACACAGCATGCACACGCACACACATATAAAATATATTATATAATGGCAAATGACTTGAACAATTCTCTAAAGATAATACCTATTGCCAACTAGCACACAAAATACTAAGAAAAACTACTTGTTATGACTTATAACTCAGTCCTCCATCCAGAGGCACACGTAAACCTAGGGTGTGTTTTAGGAAGTGACTGAATCACAGTGAGTGATACTGACTCAGCCCACTGATGAGTTTATAGTTACATGTAATGCTGGGAAGTGAAGTCTTGTTGGAAGGATATGATTCAATGTAGGTGCAGGCAGGCAGGCAGGCGGGGGGGGGCAGATAAATAATCTTCTGCCTTTGCACATAAGCTTTTTCCTGTCTTCCCCGACATGCACTGTTTATCCTCTGCAAAGCCTATCTGCCAAGCTGTGTGTCTTGCAGCCAGTTGAGTATGAATAGAAACTTCTATAAATTGAAAGCTAAAACCACTGCCCAGCAAAAACCCCAAACAAATATTTCCTCCTTTAACTTGTGGGTGTTGGGTACTTTGTCCCAGGAGTGAGAAAGTAACTAAGACATTACTGATAAAAGAAATGAAAATCAACACCTCAAAGAGATATAATCTCACCCCAGGTTTGGTAATCCTATTACCAAAAAGCAAAAGTCATCAGCTGTCAGTGAGGGTATGGAGAAAGAAACTTTTGTGCCATATACATGGGAATGAAAATTAGTACACCCATTAAAAACTAAAAACAAGAATATTATGTGATCTAGCAATTTCACTATGATTTATATATCCAAAGGAAAGGATATCAGTATGTCAAAAAGATGCATGCATTCTAATGTTTATCTAGCACTGTTCATTAAATCTAAATATGGAATGAATCCAGGTGTCTACTAATCAATGAGAAGATAAAGAACATCTATCTGTCATCATGTGTCTCTCTATCTGAATATACACATATATTGGAATATTCCTTAGGCATCCCAAAACAACAAAATTCTTTCATTTGTAGCATCATATATGGAAGTGGAGAATAGTATACTAAATGAGACAAGTCAGACAAAGAAAGACAAATTTTGCCTACTCTCACTTACATCTGGAGGCTGAAACACTTGGCATTATAAAAATAGAGGGTATGACAATACTTAGTAGAGCCTAGGGAATGGGAGGGCAGAGAAAGTTATTATAGGCTGGTTAACAGATACAGTGGAAGCACTGGATAAGAGAATGACTTCTAGTGTATAGCATAGGACAATTATAGTTAACTACATAAAACTGTATATTTCAAAATGACTAATGGAAAGGATTTTGAGTGCTCCTAGCAAAAAGAAATGATATAATTTTAGGTGACATATCCGCTAACCTTATATGATAATTGCACATTGTATATATGTACTACAATATCAGTATATCCCATAAATATATGCAACTATTACAGGTCAGTTGAAAAAGTTTTAAAATAGTTTTAAAAACTCCCAGAAACTAGGATTAGAGGAGAAATTTCTCAACTTGGAAAATAATACACAGACATACACACACACACATACACACACACACACACACACACACACACACATACACACAAATCCATAAAAATAAATCTCTTCAGCTAACATTAAACTAGGTATTGGTGAGATACTAGATAATTTTACCAAGGTGACTAACAAAACAGTGATGTCCTTTCTCACCACTCCAACTCAATATGGTATTTAAAGGCCTTGGTATTCAATTAAACAACAAATGGAACAAAAGTTACATAGATTAACAAGGAAGGAATAGAAGTTTATTGCTCCTAGATGATGAGATTGTCTATGTAGAATATTGTAAAGAATCGCAAATTCTCCTAGAAATTATAAACCATCTAGGAAAGTTGCAGGACACTAATTGTATAATAAAGTCAATTGTTTTACTATGTACCATCAATAAACAATTATAACATTAAATGAAAGAAAAATATCACTCACAATGCACAAATAATAAGATACTTAAGTACAAATCTATGAAAATGTGTAGTTCTATATGTACAGATTTATAAAGCTGAAGAAGAAATGGATGCTCTAAAAACATGGAGAAACACTTTGTGTTTATGAGTTAGAATACACAGTATGATTTGAATGTAAAATTTTTAATCTGTAGATTTAGTACAATGTCATCCAAAATAATGGCATAGTATTTTGTAGTTAGCATAAACTCATTTCAAAATTTATAGGGAAATGAAAAAGGCAACTCAGACTGATAAAAAAGAAATTCAGAGTGCTTACTATGTCTAATTTCAACATTTACTACAAAGCTGCAGTAGCCAACAGAGTGCAGTTTTAATGGAAGAACTGAGACAAATCAATGGAACAGAACAGAACACCTCTCAAACATGGTGAACTTGTATTTCACAAACGATCACAGGAAGTTAGGTGGAGAAAGTACTGCCTTTCATCAATGGTGCTGGAACTATCACATGCCTTGTGCAAAAAATAAAAAGTCCAAGTCTCCAAATGGATCCTAGACTTAAATGTAAAATGCAATAAAATACCATACAACTGCCAGAATAGAGCGGAAAATCTTGAGGACCTTAGAATTGGTGATGAGCTCTTGGAGAAAATACCAAAAGTACCCTCCAAAAATAAATACATAAACACATAAATAAATTGGATTCATTAGAATAAAAATCCTGTGTGGCACAAAAGGAAATGTTAGCAGAATGAAAACATAGCAGCAAACTAAGACTAAACATTTTTAGAATATACAGGTGACAAAGAACATTGATCCAAAAATATACAAGCAACTCTTCAAATCCAACAGTGAGAAGACAAGCAAGCTAATAAACAAAATGGGCAAAAGCTCTAAGCAGACACATCACAATAAAATATATACAGATAGAAAATAAGTATATGGAAAGATGTTCATCATTATCTTTGGTTACAAAGCTGCACATTAAAACAAGAATAGGATACTACTAGAGCCCTGTACAATGGCTAAAATGCACAAACACAAATGGATAATCTCAACTTCAGAGAACAGCACTGAGAAATAATCACTCTTATTTCTGGTGAAAATATAAAATTATACATTTTGGAAAATATTGAAAAGCAATTTGGCAATTTCTGACAAAACTAATGCAGTCTTATTATAGCAATCATATTCACCCAACTGATATAAAAATGTATTTACATACACCAAAATCCACTTGAATGTTCATATTATCACTAAAACTTGGAAGGAACCAAAATATAATTCAATGCTTGAACATGTAAGTAAACTGTGGTACATTTCTACAACCAAATATTGTTCAGCAATAAAAAGTAAAAAGTTATCAAACCACAAAAAAAGAGAATAAAATGAATAAAGTTAGTCTGAAAAAGCCAAATGTGATTCCAGTTTGGTAATATTATGGAAAAAGAAAATCAATACAAAAGGCAAAGAATAACTCTAAAATTCAGTGGTACTCAAAGTTTGGGAAAAAAGAAACAAAAAATGATAGGTAAAAACATAGGAGATCTTTCTTATTTTAGTGCATGGAAATTGTTCAGCATAATACACTTCTGGTGAAAAATAACACTATGCTTTTTGTTGATAACTGTAGAAAGTTAAAATCCTTGATATATGCAAAATAAATAATCATTTAGGAGGTTTGGAGAATTCCA
>NW_004524664.1:7602968-7618892 GCF_000260255.1 Octodon degus | reverse complement strand
AAAAAAAGAAAGAAATAATAGGATTCTGTAAAACAAAGTCAAAATAAGCTGTCCATAAGAACTATCTTCTACTTTGGACAATTATTCCACAAGAACATGGGTTAATAATTTGAGTGTTTCTACATATGTGTCAGAAGCCTGCATAGTGTGAAGCAGAATTCTCACACATAAGTGAGGGTTGGGACAGGAAGAGACTAGAACAATTCATGTAGTAATGGCCTAGTGCTGGGGACACTAATAGCCTGTGACCCATGGTCAGCTCAGCAGGGACACAAGTAGTTATTTGGAGACATATACATGTGTGCTATCCTTTGTTCTGTGTCTGTATACATGAATTTCCTTTACCTTTAGGTGAAATGTCTTTACAGCAAGGGGACCAACAACTAAGAGCAACCCTAATGCCAGACTTGGTTTCTAATATCATTTTCCCAGAAAAGAAACAAATGCAGATGTGACAAATGGATGAGTCTAAGATTCAGACCTGGAGGATCTTTCAGTGGGTCAAAGTAAGGAAGTGTTAAAAACAAAAAAGCACAGTGATGGAGTATGTGAAAAGGATTCAGTAGTCACAGAGGAGGGACCTCAAGAACCAATAACCAATTCTTGCACAACGTGAGAAAGAAAACAAATAAAATAGGGATGATGGATGAAACATCATTAGGGAGAGAGAGAGAGAGAGAGAGAGAGAGAGAGAGAGAGAGAGAGAGAGAGAACACAATGACACTATACCTCAGTATGAAATACCCCTGCATGCAAACTGATAGAACTAAATGATTCAACAATTAAATAAATAGATGAGGAAGAAGATTTTGAAATAATTTTTGTGTTTGTCCTCAAGAAGATGCATAGAATTCCCTCTCCTTAAATTTGGATTTCTGTACAAGGACTTCATTCTAAGGAATACACAGCGGAGGATGAGTAAGGTTACTACAGAGAAACTTGACAAACATTGTGAGGTAGGTGATCAGGGCCACCATGCACAGTGTGCTGTTAACTGATGCATTGATAAGATGCAATGAAATGACACTGTTTCTGTGGTCTTCTTCTCAAGAACATATCTTTTATTCTAATCTTGAAAAAACATCAGAAAATCTCAAGTAAGAGATATCCTCCAATATATTCAGTCCGTACTCTTCAAAGCTATTAAGGTTATTAAAAGAAGGAAATTCTGGGAAACTCACATAGCCATAAGCAGGGAAGGTGGCATCATCACTACACAATAGGGACCATGCTGGATGGAGTACTGCAACAAATAAAGGACATTAGGAAAAGACAGAAGAAATCAAAATTAGCATGGACTTCAGTGAATACATGAAAAACGAATCAATGATTAGTCATTCACAACCAACAACTATTGTAGCAAGTCTCATCTTCTAATTTTTATTCATACTAATTTAACAAGAGGAGATTCTCTAGCTCTCTCTGCAAGTAACTTGAGGTTCATCCATTCTTCAGTGAAGATTGATCCCTTTCCCACTATAAAGTTATAAATCCCCCAACCTCTCATTCTAAGGACTTGGGCAGAGACTAAAAGTCACGTGACTTAGCCCCATTCATGTGTTAGCCTTTCCATTCTCTTCCTATCTATACTCTGGCTCTCTGACATGATCTAAAATGAAGTGGCTTTGTCTTTATAAAGTTACTGTACACGTCAGTCTGCTTTTATTCTAGACTTAAAGTTTGAAGCAAACAAAATTTGTTGATGAGCTGAAAGATTCATCAAACTGTGCCCCAAAGAGCGTTTTGGAGTGCAGAGTGTGTCTTTTGCTAGGTACTCATACTTCTGAGTATGATCTACTGGTTGTGAGGTTCATACACCTGGCAAAGATTAACTGATCTTTTTCTTTCAAAGGATTTCATAGCTCCCATATGACTAATATCAAAACTTCAATGCCTTCACAAACCAAATTCTGCCAATAGTTTCAGTTGTCTCCCCTGGTATTCTCTCACATTGACATTTTGCTCCAAACCAACAAAGCATTTAGTTTATGGGGGAGGTGAGGAAGGTGAGGGTAGATTCACACATTCATCTACCTGTGTGGTTAGCAGTGAGCTACACTCTGTTCAGATCATTTCTGTAATCAAGTTATTTCTAACACTGTCTCCCTTTACCTAGTAAGACTTAAGTACTTTTTTCCCACCTCTTTGCTTTGCAATACTGAAACATGTTATTTCAGAGAGATCACTAAAGCCCCATGGGGGCCGGCCAAATAGTTCAGTGAAATAAACTGCCTGCAAGCAGGCACAGGGGCCAGGGGTTCGATCCCCAGGCCTGCTGTGCTGGCCCCACCTCCAGGGCACCCTGAGACTGCGATTAAGACTGGGCATGGTGGTGCACACCTGTAATCCCAGCTCTTGGGAGGCTGTAAACAGGTGGATCACTATGAACGTGATCTAGTAGTGAGGCACTGAACACCCTGTAGACCCTTCCCTAAAATACAAAAATCAATCAATAAATAAAAATAAAGCCTTGTATTGACATAAAGATGCCTACTTACCTAACTTTCCAACATGCTGTGAGACACACAGTAACAGGAGTCTTTTTATCTTCATCTTTCTATTTCATATGTGTTCTCCACAGTTGTCACATAATATCCTGCAAATAGGACCTTATTTATCACCTAAATGAGTTAGTGAACATGAACATTAGCATGGTAAGTATAAAAGTATGACACCATATATGATTCCTAAAATGGCCTAAAATCCATGAAAAATTGCCAGTGTTAGTTTATCTCCTAAAATCTTACAGAAAACTCCAATTATCCTAAAACATGCCTAGTAGAAGTACCAAATCACCTTCTTACTGAAGGTTCTGAAGGTTAAAACACTTCCATGCATGATAAAGTATACCTTTGACTATTTATTTATTTATTTATTTATTTATTTATTTATTTTTCGGTATTTAGGGCTGGGTCTACAGGTGTTCAGGGTCTCACTGTGTAGATCGGAGTTGTAGTGATTCTCCTGTTACAGCCTCCCAAGCGTTGGGATTACAGATGCGCACCACCACTCCCAGTCTTAATTGCCATCACAGCATGCCCCAGGGGTTGGGCTGGCATGATATGCCTGGGATCAAACTCCATCCCCTGCACTCTGCCTAAGAAGGCACTTTAGTCTGCTGAGCTATCAGGCTGGCCCTTCACCATTTTATTTTTAGTTTATGTGCTATACACACCTTATTTCTTGGTATTTCACATTCTACAATCCACCTGTCCTCATTGCTGTGGCCCTGTCCTGTCCTCCAAATCCTAACTGAAGACAATCTGAAGCACAGATTGTCTCCTTCTGTATCAAACTCCCCTTGGCATTTCTACATATAAGAATTTCAACTGTTACCTGAGATTTGCTTCAAACCTAGCAAATGAAATCTGCAAACACACTGGTCATGTGGCAGGTAACTGACCCAGACACATAGGCAAGCAGAAAACATCTTTCTCAGAATGACTTAGTATCATCAATGGTAAATCCGGAGCTCTGCTGGCTTCCACTGTGTGGCACAGACATAGAGGGCCTGCTGACTGTGTGGAGCTGCAGAGAGGAACTAGGGAACCACCCAGTACTTTTTAATTTTATAAAAGGGAAAAAGAGTACTATATGGTAAGTTAATACAGTCTGATTGCCAAGATAACTTACTAAAAGACAAAAGATTAGACGCTGGATCTGGGTGGTCAGCCCTGCCTTGTACCTTCTCAATGTGAAGAATATCATGATAGTCTCTAAAGAAAAGGCTTGTGCTTTTCAGGAGCCCTCAGTAGAGAGATTCCACCATCCAAACCTTGGCTGACATGCCTACTTTTCTCTCCATTTCCCCACTAGCAATAAGAAGCTGAAATTGATTAAATCCTAAGTACAAAACATAAAAAATGGAGCACTGTAGAAATACTGTGCATAAGGCAAGAAATAGTAAGACATGAGGATAAAAGATAACCAAAAGAAAATCTAGGCAATGCACAGACAGGTAGATTATCGAAACCTCAGGACTTTGAGTCGGGCAACCAGCCTGCTTCAGAATGAAGTCATTAGCTTGCTGACGTCGGAGACCTTGACTCCTCTGCAGAAAGATTTCCCTAAAGTTTAGAGGCTCCAACTTTCTGCCTTGGAGCAGAGTTGTGAAAAATTTACCTGATCTGAAGCTCACCGCAGGTTCACTGGGTGACTTCAAGAGCATCCACTCTGGAATCTAAAGAACAAAGAGCTTCCGGTGCTGATTGCCATCCTCTTACTAGTTTAGGGTCAGAAGCATCAGCAGGAGAAAGGCCACTTGAGCAGGGAATCTATTTAAATTATCAGAAGAAATTCTAACAAGAAGACAAGTTTCTTTTGAGAGACAGCATAAAATACAGCTTTGCCTAAATTTTTAGCCCATAAATTGATTAGGAATTCTAGGTAGACCTTGGATGACAGCAGAAAAGAACAATTCTGGACAAGGCAGAGGTCAATCTTAATAAGGTAGACCTTGGGCAGGTGGCCAGATGGCTGAATCCACAGCAATGAGAAAAGAATATGTTAGAGAGGCTGAAAGATGCTACAGTGAACCTAAGAAAGAAGCTATTATTCTCCCTGCATCATACAAACATCAACTGCTGAAAGGTGAGAACACAAGTTATGGGCATGTTCCCTGCACACTCTGCCTGTGGAAGATCCCCTGAGTATCACAGTGTGTTGCAGTTGTCACCAGTGGCCTGCTGCTGGAAGCATTTAGCATCAGAATGCAGAGGAAAAAAGGCACCTTTGGTGTGAGGACATTGACTGATTGATCCTTTGTGAGCCGGCTCTGCCACACTGCCGGTCACTGCTTCTTTATGGGAAAATGTCTCTCAGGAGTCGGGGTATATTCAGAAGCACAGTTTTGAAGAAGCCAAAAGAAAGATAGACTGGGTACACTTTGGTGCTTTATAGTTAAAAATGCAAATGTGCTTCTCAAAGAATTGCTTTTCAAAAAAGAGGGAAAGTTTTATTGTTTCAATAAGAATCTATGCATTTACTGGGCACTTTCAGTAGAAACATAACGCTAGACAAGAATGTATTACAAAGTAATCTAAAGCTGTTCAGAGTTCTGCTGGAAACATGTACTTTCTGTCTTTCACCTGTTTCTGTGTTTATTCATGCCTTTAATCATGGAAGAATGCAAACATAAAACACTAAGCAAGAGTCCATGTGAGTACATTCATGTGCCATCATGGAGACCCAAAGTAACAGTTTTTAACCAAGCTTCTTTCATCTCTTCTTTTCTCATCATTTTCTCTACTGCCATTGATTTTTTTAAAAACAAATTTCAGGCATCACATCATTTTATTATCATAACTTACCTGCTTAACCAATATGTCTTAAGAATCACTTACCTGGTATGGGATTTACCTGGCTATGTCACTGGGGATAGATGCTTCATTCTTAGAATACCCTGTTCTTTGCACCTAAAATTTCTTTCTCTGTCAGGACGATCATGCCTGAAGCTTCTGATTTGGAAGCCCAAATCCTGCATGGTGCCTGTTTTTTCCATGGCTTCTGGGACTGATTTTGTGCTCCTTAGAGTAAAGGCCAAAAATAAGTGGGCCAATTTTCATGCCATATTCTGTCTGACCATAGAGCTAAGGATAGTGTCCAGAGAGGGTATTTAGGAGAACATTGATCCCACTGATCAAAAGAAATGCAGTGATCATGCAGCATCTGGGAGGACTGGGTTCACAACCTTCCAATCTACTGTGGATGCAAAAATCCAAAAATCCTCAAGTGCTTTCTATGCAATGTCCCACTATTTTCATTTACCCATGCTTATTCTCCCATACACTTCAAATCATCTCTAGGTCACTTGCAATGCTTTACACAGCTTAAATACTATGCAAATACTTGTTATACTCTATTTTTAGGGCATAAAGATAAGAAATGAAATTGGTATATGTTCAGCAATTTTTTCTCAATTTTTTTAAACCTGTATTGGTTGAATCCATGGATACAGAGGCCCCAGATAATTAGTGTCCAGTGGACTGTATAGGGTTGCTTCCTGACATGAGATTTGCCACAAAGTCATTTTCTGATTTCTGCGTGAAACTCAGCCAGAGCTGACACTGGAGATTCAAACAGTATTTAAAATTAATTTCACTGATGTACCTAAAATGTAAAAAAAAGAATGTTTTTAGCTCAGGCCAAAGCAAATGCCCAACATTCTTCTATTTGTTCAAAATTGTAGATCAGCTTGCCCTGTGTGCCAGGTCCATTCATGCAACTGGGGTCAGGACAAAGATTGAGCTAAAACAGCATCTTACTTCAATTTAAGAAGGAAAAAAGTGCGATATGCCCTAAATTTACAATATAGCATCATGTAGTAAATTCTGTAATGCCCAAAGCAAACCAAATTAAGAAGAAAATAGCTGCAGGCTAAGGGTGCAGGTATGCATGGGAAGCCTTTATGGGTGATGACTTCCAATTGGAGGCCTGAAGCAATGCAGAGATCATACATGCACAGGTGTGGAGGCAGCATAGGTAGGACAATGAGTGCAAACTCCCTGAGACACAGTGAAGCTGAGAATCTCCAAAAAAAGGAAGTCCAGAACGGCTACACTTCAGGTATAAAGCAGAAGAAGCAAAGGAGAGGAAAGCCCAGGGGCAGCAGGATCAGTTTGTGGGTCTAGGAAGACTACAGTAGCAAACTTGTTTCTTTCTGTGTTCTTTCTTTGGCTTCAGCGCTATCCACTGAGAGAGGCACTGTGCGATATGCACTGTGGGTGGAACACACTGCAGGAGTGTGGGCTATGGGCCTGAGGCTGCAAGCTCTGAATAAGCCAGTAAGAAATTCTACTTAGATCTTTAAAAGAAGACTCCATTTCTCTGTAAGCAAGTGATTTCAGGGCAATACAATGAAAGCAGAGAGATTTACCGAATCACTGGGATACGGTAGCAAGAAGAGGCAGGGCTAAACTCAGCAAGCGTGTAGGAATTTTGGTTGGCTTTATGCTCTTTTATCAAATAGAGCCAGTAGGTTTTATGGGTCAATCTGATGAAAACCAGAAGTGAGAAGAGAACCTGTGTTTGGGATCTAGATGCCTGGGTGTACAATGGAGCTCTCTACAAAGATGCAAAAGGATAGGTTAAGAATGATGCTGAAACCTTTAGATGTTGCCAAATTACCTTTCGTTCTTCTCTTTCCTCTGCATTACCAATTGGTCTCTGTCCTTTTATCATCCCTATAAATCGACACAGGTACCATACCGTTCCTCACACCACACCTGTTTGGAGCCTGCCTGCTCCACAGACTTCCCTGGCTCTGAACCCCTTTTCCTGACCTAAGAAATAAGGTGGCTTATGTAAAGACTATGAAAGACTTTTTTTTGGAGGGGGTGGGTGGAACCAGGGATTGAACTCATGCCCTTGCCCTTGTCAGGCAAGCGCTTATTCTACTGAGCCATCTCCCTATCCCCTTGAACAAAGACTGGAGGGCAAGAGGAATGATGAAACTGTTTTGGAAAGCTCTCTGAGATGGCATCTTTGGCAGAACCAGAAGGTGAGCACTTGGCACGTTGTCTGTACTTCATTAAAGAAAGACAAATGGATCCATAATAAAGGAATAAGACAGAGTGACTGAGGGAAATGAGAAATTTCAAAAAGTATGTTATTTCAGTCAGTCATGGTCATGCATGGCTGTAATCCCATCACTTGGAAGGTTGAGGCTGGAGAACCACAAATTTGAGGCCAGTCTGGGTTACTTATAAAATACTTGCCTCAACCTCTGTTATGGTTTGTGTCTGGATTATTTCCTGAGCTTTATGGCATCATGGGAGGGTGCACTCTTTGGAGGTGGCTGAATCCAGAGTTTGTGGTTGATTCATGGTCTAATATTCATACTGAGATTAAGGGTGGGCGACTAGTGGATCAGTCCACTGATTGGATTGGTACAACCTTAATCCCAGAAGTTGGAATAAATGAGGCAGAAAGTGGTTTGTCTACACCTTTTGCTCTTATTGCTTTTGATGTCTTCCACCTCCATGAACAGTTGTTCCTCTGCAATGCCACCCTGCCTTGGAGCCAGTTGACTAAAACATCCACAAACCATGCCCTAAGTAAACTTTACTTCCTTTAACTTTGGGAGCTGAGTGTTTTGCCCCAGCAATAAAAAAGTAACTAATGTAATTCTTTGAAAGAAGAACTCTCATTTCAGAATACAAGAGGTGACAGAATAGCCAATTCTGTGATGAAGTCAAGAAAAAACCAAGAATGTTCTACCATATTTTACAATTGGTCCTGTGAAAACAGATTGACTGGACTAGAAGAGATGAGCACCTGATCAGAAGAGCTTACAGCAAAATGTGAAGGGAAGAATCAGAGTGTTGCTAATTTTGAAGAGAAATAGAGAAGAATATAATGGTTGAGTTGGGCATTTTCTAAAGACATAAGATAATCAAAAATCTCTCCATGGGCAGGCCAGACAGCTCAGTGGACTAAAGCACCTACTTAGTCTGACCACCTATTTAGTGGTCGAGATTCAAGCCCAAGCATGCCATACCATCACCACCCCCTACGGCTCACTGAGACAGCAAGTGAGACTGGCTGTGGTGTCACATGCCTGCAATCCCAATGCTTGGGAGGCTGAAAACAGAAGAATCACTATGAGTCTGATCTGTGTAGTGAGACCCTGTAGACCCCCTACTAAATACACACACACACACACACACACACCCCTCCAAAAATATAAAACTGAGATTTTGATCATTAAATGGGAGAACTGAAAGAACAAGAATACATTAAGTAGCCTAGACATCAGCATGTTTGGGTCACTAATTTCTTCTTCCTTCTAGCTAAAGCAGCACAGGAAAGGGAGCTACTATTATAACCAAAGGATTTGGAGTCATGTTCAGAAGCTGGGAACATAGCCATCACAGTTGCTAGAGCTGGGGTCCAACCAACTTAGTCTTTACCAGAAATCTTCTCTTTATTATTCTTCTAGCTAATGACTGAACATTGACTTGGAGAATCTTCTTTTCAATTTTTATTTATTGTATTTTATTTATTTGGTATAAGATCTCGCTACAGAGCTAGGACTCATAGTGATCCTCCTGTTTCAGCCAACCCAGCACTGGGATTACAGGCATGCACCACCACACCTGGTTTTGATGGCTGGTTTGGTGCGGGGCAGCATGGCACGTGGTATTAGGGATTGAACCGAGGTCATTGTGCTTGCCAGGCAGGCACTTAGACCACTGAGCTATCTCCTCAGCCCCAAGATAGGCTTTTTTCTTTCTTTCTTTTTTTCTGATATTGGGGATTGAACTGGGGGCTTTAAACTTTCCAGGCAGGAGGTTATATTGCTGAGAAATCTCAATACCACCCCAGAGTTCAGGTAGTAAAACCTCAGGGCTCAGCATATGATGCTACTGGAAAGTGATAGACATTTTGGAAGTGTGGTAAAAAGGAGGACATGAAAGATACTATGAAACTCCAGTCTTTTCCTTTTTCATTTTTCAGTACTGGGTATTGAACTAAGGACTAAATCTAAGTCCCTGCCCCACTGTTTTAAAACAGAATCTTATTAAGCACTGAATTACCTAGGCTGAATTTGGCCTTCCAGAGAGCTAAAGTCACAGTTGTGTAGCACCCTGCTCATCTTTTTCTCTGCCTTTTTTGTCAGTGAGGGAAGCAGTGTGCTCCACCTGGTGCTCCCTACCACTGCCATCCAGGGGCCCCACCAGAGGCCCAAAGCAATGAGTGTGCCTGATCCTGAACATCCAAAATTGAGCCAGAAGATACCTTCAATCTTTGTAAGTTAATAACCTCAGATATTTCATTGTAGTAGCAGATAAGCTAGCTGAATCAATGTGAAGCTTCTCAGGAGCTTATAAAAAATAATTCAGGATCTCAGACTACAACACAAACTGATTAAGTCATAATTTTCAAAGTGAGGAACAAAGCATTGGTATCTTTTTATAAGATATGCCCCAAACTGAGATGTATAGCCATGTCTAAGAACCACTAATCAAAAACCTGCATGGTAAAATAGAACTGCTTCCTCCTTACACAAAACTGACTGCAATGCTCACCTCTAGCTAAGGTATCTATCATTACAATAAATGGTGAAAGCCCTGATGCTCTGTGTACTATTGTACTAATTTCCTTAATGAAACAGGTTCCCTGAAGGATCTATTCCTATAATGCTGTTTTGAAGTTATGAAAGTAAAAGATTAAAAACCCAACAGCAAAATCCCTCATTTTTTTCACCATAAACAGGATAACTAAGAGGTTTGGTTAACCACACGGCGTTGAGAGACACATCTTCCTGAATGAAGTACATCACAACTGATAGTAGCAAATGGCATCTGCTAGGCATGAAGTGTGAGGAATTATCTTATATGATCACTATTCAAAGTATTAAATCTCTTTCAGAGAAGATCATGTTTGTCCTTCTCTAATTTGCATTATAACATCTACTTCATAATTAGAGATTTTCTATTATTTTTTGAGCCCAAAGTATTTGTCACTTTTAGGGAATCAAACTCTTGAGTCTGTGGATCAGAAATAAGCTTCAGCTCTTTTACTGAGAATCCTGCATTTCGGGTAAGTAATTTCCCAAAGCAACTGGGATTTACTCAGTGTTCATAGTTATAATTAAATGATAAATCTTCATGTGGAAGGCATCCAACACCAAATATGTCAGCTTCACCCATGCAGCATAGAGCACAGGATACATTTACCTAGGAAAATGATTCCACTTTGGAAAACTATATGCTCTTGTCAGAAACCAAATGACAAGCAGTTGTCTATGAACAGTCAATTATGAAAAGGTGCGGCTCATAATGCATCAGTCACTCCCTGTAGCTATGCAGTTTTCTGGAAATAATGAGTGGCTCCATTTCTGCCTACCATTTCTTCACTAGCAACTGCAGTGCCAATATCTAGGTAGAGCTAGTGCTCAGCACTGATTCAAGGACACCACTCTGAGGTGTGACTTCCTGGGGCACACAAGCTAGCGTCCCGTTTACACCTGGCCCTGGCTTTCATGATCTGTCTTCATTAAACAGTTATCAAATGACCAGCACTAAGTATGTGTGGTGGTGCACACCTGTAATCCAAGCACTCAGGAGGCTAAGGGAGGAGAACTGCAGTAAATTTGAGACAACCCTGGAATTCACAGTGAGTTGAAGGCCAGTCTGGGCTACATCATGTGATTCTGTCTCAAAACAAAAAGCCATTGAGCATGGGCTGGCACCATAGTGGTTACTGACACCTTTGTTTCTCTTTCCCAGTCATGCAACAGGAGTTGAAAAGGAAGAGAGAGGGAAGACATTGCAGTTATTGATATAAATTTTAAATCCAAATTTAAAATCACACAGCTGTGTTTGCATATGTGTGCACATGTCTGTATGTGAGAGTTTATATGTTCATCTACAGTGCAGATTGATTCATATCTGTGTTCCATGTCTCCTACCAGAAGGTACTAAGGGTATGTGTGCTCCTCAACCTAAAAAGGGATCATTTCATGATAAACCCAACTTAAATTTAAAATGTAATAAATTGAGAGTACATTTAAAATGCCTAACTTTCTGAATGTCACAGCTCAGCAAGAGAGTCTTCTATGGAGCATCAGTTGTTTGCCCTACAGATTGCATGGTGGCCTGAGTGCTGCAGCTTTGTGCTGCTGCCCCTCTTTAGGAGGAGAGTATCTTACCTGCCTGCTCTAGCACTATCCCAGGAAATGAGGACAATTCAAAGTTTGAGATCAATCAAACCTCATTACTTGAACGATTGTAAGTCTATATGAAGATTCCATAAGGCTTTGCTAGCAATGCCTTACAGGACTGAGATAATAAACTGCTATCACTGGAAAGATAAGCTTAGAAGTTAAAAATGTCAACTAAGACATAACTGTTTATGATATGCAAAGGATTATTGAAATAACTTGCTCCTCACAGTAACTACAAATAGTAAATATTGTTTCTCTTTGTCAAATAAAAAGTTAAAGACACAGATAAAATAGCTCACCATAGTATTGCAGCTGGTAAGGAACAAAGGGAGCTCACTCAAGACTTTTTGGTTTCAATGTTACTCCAACTAAACCTGCTCACACTAGTGTAGGAGACAAGTATTTGCTCTGAGACTGTTATTAGAAGCAAGGTTACTGGACTCCTGCAAAGAGCTTTGCTTTTGCAATCCAATACATCTAGCTCCACTTAGTTCTGTTAATGTCAGAAGAACTACCAAAGCTTCAATTTCCTGATCGCATTTATAGTTAGGTCTGTATTGAAAGTGATCAAATTCTGAGCAAGTAATGTGGACTACGAGCTTTAGTTTACTTATATGTAAATGAGGCACAAGAGTTGAGGTTATAAGGCAAAATCTGTGTCCATATCAGTATCTATATCCTTAAATAATGCCTCATAGGCAAAATGTGCTACGTAGCTGTTAGTTATTTTGTTTCTACAAGTACTACTCTAATTGTTGGCTCTATATTTCTAGGAAAATAGTCTTTATTGCCATCTAAGTCCAACTCAGTTGAGAACTCTGAGTCATCATCTATTGCTTACTCCTGGAGCCTTTCAGGAATTTCTTTCTTTGTCCTAAACCAGCCTCTCTACTGTAACATTCAAAAATTCAGGGATGGCCAGATAGCTCAGCAGACTAAAGTGCCTACTTAGGCAGATGCAGGGACTGGGGTTCGATCCCTAGCATGCTGTACTGACCCTGTCCCCGGGGAGCGCTGAGATGGCTGATGAGACTGGGCATGGTGGCACGCACCTGTAATCCCAGTGCTTGGGAGACTGAAAACAAGAGGATCACTACAAGTCCGATGTATGTAGTGAGACCCTGTAAAATCTGTAGAACCTGTTGACCCTGCCCTAAATTCATTTAAAAAAATCCAAAAATTTGGTCATTTCTGCTAAGTTAGGAAAACAATTTTTCATTTCCATCCCAATTAGTTTCCCATTTTTGCACTCCTATGAGGACACTCTTCTTTGAAAAGCAGCTTTTCACTTTTGTTGTCCATGTTGTTTCTAAATTCCCTGATTCATTCTTTTTATTGTAGGAAAATACACAAAATTCACTATTTTGACAATTTTAAGTGTACAGTTCAATAACATCATCATTTATCTCCTGAACAATTTTCATCCTGCAAAACAGAAACTTCATCCCCATCAGCTTTGAGCACAGACCCTGACAAACACTGTTCTTTCTGTAACTATAATGTTCGACTACTGTGACTTAAGTGCCCTATATGTGCAATATGATTAAAAATTATGGTGATGCTTAATTTTTTTAATTACAGTAAAAACAGCAGCAATTAATTCCCTCCAAATTCTCCATTCACTTTGAACACTTACCCATCTTTCCTACCTTCCTGAAGCACTCCTGCAGTCCTTCTCTGTGGCTTTGTCATGCTGTCATAGATTACTCAATGACCAACTTCAATTCAAAGCATTTACCTTGCATAGTTATTTTTACTTGGGGAAGAGTCAAAGTCATGGGGTAGTAGATCCTAAGAATAAGGAAGATGGCAACGCGCTCAGGAGTGCTCCTAGCCTGGTGTTTTCCTGGATGGCCCAGAGTAGCAGCATGTACTAAGATATTTAATCAGACCTGGTGAAAACACTCAAGAACTTCCAGAGCGGCATCAGAAGGTAGCAGGAATGACAAGGTAAGTGTTTTTGAAGTGACAATGAGTGTTTCGAGGCAGCTTAGTGGGAAATATCTTATCCTGCAATTTTTTTTATAATTTTATTGATAAAAAACAATGAGACAGATTCAAATCAAATTGGTAGGACAGTTTCAATAATTAACACATTGCATACATTCTTCCTAGTGGTTAATTGCTATACAAGATGCAGACATGTTATCCTATTTACAAACACCATTAGAACAAATCACTCTATTCATTAAGAGAATATAACTATATATCTAGCCTAACGGCTTTGATTACACAGATACAAAATGGAAATTCAACTGTATTCCCCTTTTTTTGTTAAGTTCCGTTATTTCAGTATTATAGGTGTGTAAACTCAGCAAAATATTCTAAAAGAGTCCAGGAGTCCATAATAGTATTGGGTTTTCCGCTTCACTGGCAATGTCAGAAATTGTTGACCTGAGTCCCCTACAGCTCAACATAACAGCATGGCTTCACTTCTTATATTTCGTTTTTATACTTTTCTGCTGGAAGGTTAAGACCAAGGTAAAGCAGGACCTATGCAACAAGAGTGGTAGCTTTTGGGTCTGAGAAGGTCAGTGAAATTCCCTCAGAATTTATGCTGAGATCCTGTACCTCAGATTGTAGAACCTTTGTCAGTGTCACTCATGTGGATAAGTCATGGCCATTGCTTGACAATGTGCTCTCTGTGAAAGCCTGAGAGAAAGTTTCTCTCCATGTGACTCTCCTTAGGCACTTTCACACTCTACATCATAAATCACTTTCTTCTTTGGCCCCATAATCTCCTTGTTCAGAAAATTTGGGACACTACCGAGTAACATGATGTAACAGTACAAGTTCTCACGTGTCCTGAGTCTTAATTGACCTTGGGAGGCTAGGGCCAAAAAGTTGGCTTTATGTGCAGCCCTCATTTTTCTGTCATTTTGGTCTGCAAACTTAGGTTGTTAACCATCCAGGAGACAAGCTTATTGTTATTACCATACAACTTAGGCTGTTAAGCTTAACCTCACTATCTGTCTTCATATTAAACATCTTAGCCATAATGTGGAACAAGTACATGTCATCAAGTATTGATATGTTGAACTTTAAGTTCCTACAGAATATGATAAAAACATTAAAAATTAGAACATATTTTATAAATAGGCATAAAGAATTATATATTTCTTATATTTGCACATAAATCCAAAAATCTCACCATATACAACCTTGAGGCAGGACAGTCCCACAATATTCCTTTTCCTGTCTCTTGCTTTCATTCACCACGTCCTTCGTTTTGAACAACCATCTACCCAAGAGACATCATAGCAGCAACACTCATGCCATGACAAGCAGCCCATATTCAGAATATCAGAATGACAGGCACTCCAAGCATGAAACTACTTTTACAGATTACCATCTGCAGTGCAGTAGCTTAGTTCACGGGTATCAGAATACATAGTTAGTCAAGGTGAGAATCTTTCCAATTAACTGCTAGATTAAAAAATCTTCTGAAGATGCTCAGGATCATTGCCTTGCTCATCTTCTACATATAACTGTATGGATTGACCTTGTCATGTTTCCTAGCTCTTCTCCTTTCCCTCTCTTGACTAGTTAGTCCTTCAGAAACTGAATTGCTTTTACTTGCATTATACATTTCTATTTGAATTTCTTCTTTTGAGTTCTTATACTAGGGAAACTATATGATATTTACACATGTGTGTTTGGTTTATTTCACTTACGAGTATATGTTCAAGTGGCATCCACTTCAATATAAAGGCTTCGAAGTTATCATTCTTCATAGCTGGATAATACGCCATTGCGTAAAAATACCACATCTTTTTAAACTATTCCTCAGGTGATTAGCATCTTGGTTGTTTCCAAGATTTGGCTATCACAAATTGTGCAGCTATAAACATAGGCACACATATAACCTTATTATATGATGTTTTCAGATCTGGGAAAATTCCCAGCAGAGGAATATCTGGTTTAAATGGCATTTCCAGTCCAACTTTTCTAAGGAGTCTTCACACTGATTTACATAATGGTTGCACCAGTCTACATTCCCACCAGCAGTGGAGAAGGGTTCCTTTTTCCCCACAGCTTCTACAAAATTTGTTGTTGGTTAATTTCTTTTTTTTCCAAGTTTTATTGATAAACAGATAGCAATGAGACACTTTCAAATCAAATCGGAAGTACAGTTTCAACAAATAATACACTGCATATATTCTTCTTAGTGGTTAATTGCTGTACAAGAAGTGGACTCGTGATCCTATTTACAAACACCATTAGAACAAATCATTCTATTCATTAAGAGAATGCAA
>NW_004524664.1:7580100-7591135 GCF_000260255.1 Octodon degus | reverse complement strand
CTTGTGTAGAATGATACACTTTTTCCTAGGATTGACCTTTCTACTTAGAAACCTGATGGAGATTCTTAGGAATATCTTTAATATACATTTGGGTTGTCACTTAAGTCACTTGCATATATTTCAATGTTCTGTGAGCAGGCACATGAAAGTTTATAATTGTTATGTCTTCCTGCTTCCGTATTAATATACTCCCACCTCTTGAAACATCTCTTCATTAGAGTACACTCTCATGAGATTCATAGGGCCAGACTTGCTCCTTGATCGCTATTTGCATGACACAATCATTTTGAGCTTTTCACTTTGAACCTGTTTTTATTTGTGGCTCTGAAATGACTCCCTTAGGGCTGGTGATAAAGCTCAGTGGCACAGTGCCTGCTGGCAAGCATGAGGTCCTGAGTTTCATTCTTGGTATCCTCCCACCACTTCACCACCAAAGCAAAAAGAGTAATCAGCATGTAAAGTGAGTCCCTCGTAGACAGCGTTAGTTGAAACATAATTTATCCTACTAGCTTTGTCTTTTAATAAAAGAGTTTATGTGTTATGTAATTACTGATTAAAGAAGATTTGCTATTGTCATTTGGCTATTTATTTTCTATATGTCACATGTCTTCATGTGGCCTTTCATTTCCTCTCTTACTTTCCCTTGTGCTCAGCTAATGATTTTAAGGAAAGATTTAAATTATGGTCTTGTCTCATCTGCATGTATTCTTTAAATATTTCCTTTGTGTTCACCATGGGGCTTACATGTAATAATGTACAGACAACTTTTACATAATCTAAGAGACTGATATTTATAAAATTTGGACTTATAGCTAAAGGTACAATAATACTGGCTTGTAGAACAACATGGTTGATGCATTAGATTCCTAAATCATGTAATAACCAAAATAGTGTTATAAACAATTTTCACAGTAAAAATATTTTTTGTGTTTGCTGCCATGTTTACATTTACTGAGAATTTATTTTTTCATACAGTTTTCAGTTATTATATAATGTCATTTCACTTAAATCTTCAAGAGTTCCTTTAGGATTTCTGTCAGAGTTCGTCTACTGGTAATAATATCTTTCAGGTTTTTTTTCCCTGGTAATATAATTTCTCCCTCAATTTTATTGTTTTAATTTTTTAAAATGTTTTATTAATTTTAATGACAAAGAAATGGCAATGAGATATTTTCAAAACAGTTGGAGAGTTACAATAATTAATACATTGCGTATTGTTGTCTTCACAGTAGATATTCACAGAACAAGATGTAGACATGGTCTCTTGCCTACACAATATTAGTACAAATCTTTCTTCTCATTGAACTAAGAGAAAATAGCTGTATATCCATCCTATTTTGTATATACATATATATTTTTTCACTACAAAATGATCTTTCACTTATATCACCTTTTTTTTTTGTTTGTTTTGTCAGAGATGGGTGCTCCATTGTTGTTAGAGAAGCTGTATTTGGAGAAGTCTTTAAAGGACCCTTTCATACTTATGCTAAACTTCTGTGTAAAAATATATAATTGTTTTTTGTTGTCACAGTCTATAGGGATTTAAAGTTTAAAATATCCATGGCTGTTGGAAAATACTAGCTCCATGTTATGTCTAAGGTGTTTGATATTCAGACAGATAGTGATGTTAAGTTCAACTGCCTCTGTTTCAGTGTGATAATATCATTAATCTCCCTCAATTTTAAAGGAGAGTTTTGCATTATATACAATCCTTGCTTGGTGCACTTATTTTTTGTTTGTTTGTTTCTTTTACTACTCTGAATATATAGTCCACTCTTCATGACTTCCAAAGATTCTCATTAAACATCTAATGATGCACTTATTGAGAGTCTACTTTTCATCAACTACTTCTCTCTTACTGCTTTCAAGAGTCACTTTGTATTGATTTCCAACAGTATGACTATCATATAGTTCAGTATGAGTTGTTCATCTTCACAGTGTTTATTTTTATATTTATTTATTTATTTATTTATTTATATTTTGGCGGAACCAGGGATTGAACTCAGGTCCTTGTGCTTGCCAGGGAAGCAGTTATTCCAATGAGCCATCTCCCCAGCCCCTTCACAATCTTTTTTAAAAAAAAGTATTTATTCATTTATTCATTTGGTAGAGGATCTCACTATGCAGCCCAGACTCATAGTGATCCTCCTGTCACAGCCTCCCCAGTGCTGGGATTACAGGCATGTGCCACCACACCCAGTTTCAGTTGCAGCATGGTGAGTCCAGCGTACTGGAGCCTGCACAGTATGTGTACTGAGGATTGAACCCAGGTCTTTGTGCTTGCCAGGCAGGCTCTTAGACCACTGAGCTACCTCCTCATCCCCTCACAATCTTTAAATATCTTGAATATTTACATATTTGTATGAACCATGTAGTTCTCAGTCACTATTTCTTCAAATAACTGTCTCCTTCTCCCTTACTCACTGTGTATATTTCTTTTCTTCAAATTTGTTTTTGTTTCCTTAAACTCAATAAACTTAACTGTTTCATGTTCAACTTTACGGATTCTTCTGCCAGCTCAAATCTACCTTGGTGAAGTATCCCTGGTGAAATTTTCATTTCAGTTAATGTACTTTTCAGCTCCAGCATTTCTATTTGTTTTCTTTTTTCTCTCTGTTTCCATCTTGTTCACATTCACTTCTGCTACTTCCATTTTTGCATGTACTTTCCTTTAGTTTTGAGCATTTCTTAAACAGCTGATTCTTCCTAATAGGCCATCACATCTTTCTTCGTGTTAGTTGTTTACTTTAGCCTTTTCCTTTCAGTGGTGGAACAAATTATCTGATTTATTTCTAGGCTTTGTGTTTTATTGTTTTGTTGAAAATTATACCTCTCATTCTAATGATGTGGTAATTCTAGGAGTCAGACATTTTCCCTTACCTGAAAGTTTTCTGTCTCTTGACCTTGGTTAGTTTTGTACTCTCCACCTCCATCCTTGAAGGCTGTCTCCATCCTAAGGATTATCCTGAAATGTACAATTAAGTTGTGATTAGGTCTTCTAATTTTTACTTTTCCACTGGCACAAGTAGTGACTTTTAATTTACCCTGTATATGTAATCATTTTTAATGTTGCATTCTTTAATTCATGGCTGCTAAAAGAAGAAACATGAAGGGGAGATTTAAAAATAGTGTAATCACTTTAAAAGACCTAGTAGTTATTTGTACCTGTGGAGGACAGAAAAACACATGGTGTACGTGACAATTCCTACCTGTACCCGCAACTGAACTTCCATGGCGAGCAGCAACAGTCAGCAGCTAAACATTAATTCCAAATATTTGGAGACTGTGTTTTGTCCACTACTCAAGGTCACTTGCAGATTTCATTAGGAACCCATGCACAACTCTGCCCCATGCATCTGGAGGTGGACATAAGAAGCTGCTTATGAGCTAAAATCTGGTCTTTGCCCCTAATACTGAAATATTCTTCCCAATCTTTCCCCTGAATGTAAAATTTTCCAATAGAATCTCAAGATGACTGTAACAGGCAGATTCTTTCAGTGCAGTTGTTGCTTCCAGGCCTGTGTTTAAAAGTCTGAATCACTGTGGTGAAATTATCTACATAAAGTTTCCCTTTCTAAGTACACAGGTACATGAATTTTCACCAATACATAATCAAATAATTCATACTGCATTCAACATATAAGGATAATTTCATTATCTCCGATGCTTCTCCAGGGTGATGTAGTCAATCTCTATGCAGTCCCAGAATATCCATGGTAGTTTTTCTTTGCCTTTAATATTTGTTGAAAGCATACAACCTCCTTTAAAAGGCATCAATATATTTTGATGGATTTGTACATAGACAATGGGACAGTAATAGAGAGTAATGTGCAAAAACAAATGTAGTAAATTTAATTATGGAAACTACATGATGTATAAATGAGTATTTATTGTGCATACCTATACTTCACTATGTTTAAGCTTTTCATAAAAATATTGGGAAAAGTTACATAAAAGGTACATAAGCTTTGGAGTTTCTTATGTTGAGTATTTGCCTTCTCATTTGGCATACTTTCCCCCTTTGACAACCTAGAAACTCATTTTTAAAAATTACTTTATATTCAAATATAAAATATTTACAAGAAAATACAGCAATGCATTTTTATGGACCCCTTTAAATTTTATTGCTTACTGTAGAGCACATGCAAATGCCACCGAACACTAAAGCATTGCTTATAAGAAAGTTCTCAGGATCATTCACTTCACCAGTGCACAAAAGGCAGAATCCAAGAGAGCAATCATGAAATGCTCAGCTCACTGCCTACACTGTGCTGCTGTTGTTGCTCCTGGATACCACTAGACCTCTAGAACTGGCAGCCACAGCGCCTTACATTGAAATGTGGGTAAACAAAGCCTCGACTGCATCCTGGAATTCCCCAACTGCAGGGCTCTGAGTTCTTCATGTAAACAAGGACTAATATCAACTAAGACTTCTTCCTGATCACTGCTTGCAAAATAAATGTCTAAGTTGCACCATAAATTTGTTTGGAATTTTTACAAATCTGAGAGGCGATATTACAACCATGTTTTGAGTAAAAGAAATAATGAAATGTATTCCAACTTTCCAATACCTATATCAGATATGAAAAACAACATTGCCTATGTCCCCAAGGCCCACTGAGCCAGCGACCTAGTCTGGGCATGGTGGCACACGCCTATAATGCCTGCACTGGGGAGGCTGAAAGCAGGAGGATCACTTCAAGTCCAAGCTGTGTAGCAAGACCCTGTACTAAATACATAAAATGAAAAGCAAATAAAAAAAAAAAGAATGACCTACCTTATGCCAATCACTTCACTAATCATTGTGAACTTGACTAGCAACACTTTCCTTCATCATCAAGCAAGAGCTCATAGTTCTGTGTGGATTGGAAGTCTTCTGCTTTCTCCTTTCAGCTGTGCTTCTATTTTCTGACATTACAGACCAGACTCACAGAGTCATCCACAGACACACACTCATAGCCTGGAAATGGTGAAAAGGATTTTCAATCAGTGCCCTTTCTTTCTAGTGTCTTACTGTTTCAGTGTACCTTTAAATATGCAGACTGCTACAGCTTGATAGGATGACCCCACCTATAACATTAGTTCTCAGACTGTTCAAACACAGCTACATGAAAATCTCATTGACTTATTCTAAATGGAGAACCATGGAACTTACCCTGCAACTACTGAAAAAAGAATACTGCCCAGAATCAGCTCTCCAGGCATCAATTGATTAGTAGATTGGTAAAAAATATCTGGCTACCTATAAATTAATAATACATATACATGTAAAAAAATTAAAGTGATCCTCTCATGCAGCAACAGCATTTAAGGACCACAGCATTCCCACCAATTACCCTTACTTTTTGCATAAGAGTGATGGTCACAGTGATTAGGAAGCATGAAGCCAGCAGATTGAGCCTGACATCCACAATAATAAGTAGGGGCATCTGAACTTTAAAATTGATGGGAAGCAAGATTAATACAAAACACCTTACTGTCCACAACAGGGTGAAATTTTAACATACACATGTGCGGAAATAGGAAAGTAATAAAAGTAAAAATAGAGACCGGGAATAATTAAAGTACTATCAATATATTTGTGTCTAAAAAGTCTAATTCCTTCTTCCTAGAAATTAGCAACATTCTTAACCATGAGGATATATATATATATATATATATATATATATATATATATATATATATTGTCAGTGTCATTTCTTTAACATCTGGGGATCACTCTTCATCTATGATTTTCAGGGGGAATATTGATTTCATTATATCAGCTCTGAAATTCCAATGTTGGGAGGCAATTCTTGATAAGTCTCTCTTGTTTTTGTAGAAGCTCTGAGTTTTTGTTCTAAACTATATTTGTAAAAATGTTGCCATAGCAAAAGGCCCTATGATTTAGAAACGGTGTCTTCCTCAAAAGCTAAAAGAAAGTTGGCCTAGTATCCAAAGTAAAAGGTACAGCCCTTCCAAGTTCAGTTCTTTCTTTCCTAATTCAATGGCCTACATGTGTGTACAGGTGTCACCTGACCCACGTCACATCATCTGTGTCATTTCTTGATAGGAGTTCCAGGACAAGCAAAGGATAGTAACCTGGTTTAGCTACTGCTATAACTAATGTCCTTTTGTCTGCAGTCATGATGTCCTGTGTCTCCTGGCAACAACCATGAAACTGACAGGAAATTTCCTACTTTGAGAGTACGGTGACATCTCAGATGCTTCATAGTTTTTGACAAGCAGTTACATGACATTTTCAGGTTTTTTTTAACAAGTAAAAGTTGAGACTTAGCCAGAAGTCCTGAACAACTTTATTTGTAAAACTCTCATTAGGCCTGACTCCTAATACTTGAGAGACACATGAAAATTTCTCCTTCAGGTAGCTTGTGAACACTGGGCATGGCATATTTCTAAACCAGGTCCATACTGACATGTGCTGTCACTTTTGAGAATTTGGAGGAGTGTTCATTTAGGAGAAAGGGCTGGCATTCTGGACAAATACAGCCTCTGCACATGCCCCTGCTACTGGGTTAGCACAACTGGACACACTCCCATTTATTTTATGATTGACTTTCTCAATGTCTAATAGACCTCAGCATGTCTGCTTCTTTAATTGGAGAAAAAGGAAGAGAGTAGTGTCTCCTCACCAATTTCATGCATATAGTCATCTATCCAAATACATTTACTTCATTTTACTCCCTATTTTATACAAATGTAGTGTATAACTTAAGTAACTTTAAAGTTGATGAAGATTTCAAAAGGCATCTGTGTGAATACTTTCCGACAAAGCAGGTATCTGCTTGACATAAATATAAACAGGCACTGCAGAGATTTATAAGGATGGGAATTTATGGAACTTACTGCCAACTGTTACCAAACTTGCATCAGTTTCTGAGACATTTAGCAATGTCTGCTTTTATTAGGTATAAATCAAGTATCCTAATTATCTCTAGCCACTAGGCCTAGGCCTACTCTCTGGACCCAAAAATGCATTAATCTATTCCTTCTCAGATAACATAAGCAACCTCTTCTGTGAACTAAATTTAGCAAATTACAATCCTTATATTTTTAAATGATCTGGCTTCAAACTCTTTGTGTGTTCTGGCAAAATCCATACTACCATGCATTTCATATGCCTTCAGTCAATACTAGCCTAAGCGTAAAACTTGTTACAGTGTTAGGCTTTTTGTGCAGATGTAGCTTGGTGTTGACTCATATTATGTTCATGGTCAGGCAGAAATGTCAGCTACTTTTCATATTGTCTCAGTTACTCTTCTCTCGTTGCTGGAACAAAACACCTGACACAAAATGAAGAAAGGAGAGGTTGCTTTAGTACAGAGTTAATGGAGGCTTCTGTCCATACAAAGGGGGCACCAAGGCAGAGCAGCACATGGCAGAGAGCAGCAGTTCATGGTGGCGATACAGCAGAACAGCAAGAGCACATGGGAGGAGTAGCAGGAACAAGGGCTACAGAGAACAAATCTGTCTCCCTTACCTTGCATCCAGGGTATCTGCCCCAGGCCGGTGTAGTGTTCACACCCATAATCCCTGCAGCACTCACACCCATAATCCTAGCCCTGGATCATGAGTTAATCAGAAACTCTAGAAGTCTGCCCCATGACTGCATGAGGCTTTTGGGAGACTCTGGACACAAACCATACACATATGAATTCCTAATAGCCTGGCTCATCATTGCTTAAATATAATTGATTTTTCTTTTATGTGCAGTAATCTACTTTCCCCCATAATTTTATTGAGAAATAAATAGCAATGAGACAGTTTCAAACCAAATTTGTAGGACAGTTTCAATAATTAACACATTGCATACATTCTTCCTAGTGGTTAATTGCTGTACAAGATGCAGACATGATATCCAATTTACAAACACTATTAGAACAAATCCCTCTATTCATTGAGAGAATGTAAATACATTGTACTAAATTAGTTTTGTAGATTTTAAGTCATTTTTCTACCTTCTTAAAATTCTTTTTGAATGTATTTCTGTAATTAAAAGTATTGGTACCTTTTCCAAGTTTTATCATTTCAAATTTTAAAACAAATGCTTCTTTTTTTGATTTTTCTCATCAAGTCACTTTATTGGGGCTACCAGGGTGAAGGCTACCCCATGCACCATCCCAGGCCACTCCTTCCAATTCAGCTCACCCCCATATCCCCAGCCTCCAGCCCTCTGTGCCTGGGCCACGCAGAGCTCTTACCTGCTTCCAAGGTAACAGCTTCAATGGCAACACCCTGCTCCCAAATCAACTCTAATACAAATAACTTTTAAATCAGTTATTGATTAAAACATCAGAGAGCTTAGAATCTGAAAAAAGCTAGCCTTTGATCCTTGACTTTAAATGTCTATCTCATTGGACATTATTATAAAAATCCATATTTTCTCTTTATGATTCTTTAATGACTTCTAATGTATCATACTAGTGTCACCTAGGATTCATTTATTTAACTAGATAATTCAAACATGCTGAAATTTGAAGAAATATTTGATATATGCCGTGACTCATCCTCATGGCTGACACTGACAAAGGTTCTACAATCTGAGGTACAGGATTTCAGGATAAATCCTGAGGGGATTTCACTGACCTTATCAGACCCAAAAGCCACAACTCTTGTTGCATAGGTCCTGCTTTACCTTAGTCTTAACCATCCAGCAGAAAAGTATAAAAACGAAGTATAAGAAGTAAAGCCATGCTGTTATGTTGAGCTGTAGGGGACTCAGGTCAACAATTTCTGACATTGCCAGTGAAGCGGAAGACCCAATACTATTATGGGCTACTGGACTCTTTTAGAATATTTTGCTGAGTTTACACACCTATAATATTCAAATGACAGAACTAAACAAAAAAAGGGTATACAGATGAATGTCCATTTTGTATCTGTGTGTTCAAAATGGTTAGGATAGATATATAGTTACATTCTCTTAATGAATAGAAGGATTTGTTCTAATGGTGTTTGTAGATAGGATATCATGTCCGCATCTTGTACAGCAATTAACCACTAGGAAGAATGTATGTAATGTGTTAATTATTGAAACTGTCCTACCAATTTGGTTTGAAACTGTATCATTGCTATTTGTCTGTCAATAAAACTATGGAAAAATAAAATAAAATAACCAATAAAAAATTTTAAAAATCATAATTTTTTGGTAGAAAATTACAGGTACACAAAGAAGGTAATAGCAGCTAGATTCAGTATAATTATGACCATCTAAGTCAGAATCAGTCCTGATAACCTGCAGAAAAACAGACAAAGAAGTATAGAAAAAATGCATACAAACAAAATTTTAACATTTTTAGAAAGCAGACAACATTATTAGCTCTTAATCTTCCGTAGAGAGAGAAATCCACATTAAAGGCCAACAGCGCATCTATAAGTCTTCTCATTATCACTTCAAAATACTGCACGTGGGGAACAGGGCTAAGCCTCCAGCATCATACATAATGGAGAAAAGGGTTAGACACCAATAAAATGCAAAATCATTCCAGAAACAAAATTTCAACCCACATAGAGCTGTGATAGCTGGAAGTGCCAACCAGTATCAGAAGATAAGAAAATACATGTGTCTGCAGTTGAAGTCTTGAACAGACATTATTTCTAGGAGAAAGATGGAACAAAGGAATTGGGAGTTAGCACTTTCAACTGCTCTGGGGAAGGCCAAGACAAACTAAAAGAAAAAGTAGGACTCTAGAAGAAATGAGGACCAGCATCAACATCTGGGAGTCCTCTGCTCCCACAGCCCTACCTCCATCAGACTTATCCACTAAAAGTAACCTCATTAAAATAAAAAGGCATGATTTTAAACAGAGAACACTATTATGAAATAGGATAAAATTAGCCTATTTCTGTATAAACCTGTAAAATAAAAACAGAAAAAGGTTAATGGTAAGACTGATGAAACACCTGCAAATAAGTAAATTTAAAGCTGAAAAAGAAATTATGACACAAAACTTCAGATCAAAATAGTAAAGGGTAAGAAGTCTGACGAAACTTCTCCAATAAACATTTAAAGCAGAGAATATGACAACACAGAATTTAAGCAGAAGGAAGTATCTTAAAGAAAGCATTTGAAGCAAATTCTTACATACCAGTTATCTTATAAAACTCAAGAATAAAAATAAATAAAATAGCAAGATAGTGAATGAGTTGATTGCAATCAACAAATTAAAGAAGAAGGTGTATGAGGATTAAGATGAAGGATAATTAAGCAAAAATAGAATTAAATGAAATTGTAATGAGGGGAATAACATAGGGACACATTCACAAACAAATGAAAATAATGAGATGAAATTAAAATGAGCCAGTGAGAAAGTGGTTAAGACAGAACAGGGGTAAAGAAGATGTAACATAAAATTAAATGCAGCCCCTGAAATAGATTATCAAGGAAAGGGATACAATCTGTATGTAAACTATTTCAGATTGCTCTCCTTTGGGCCCCAGTGCAGGAAGCAAGATCCAGATTTACAGTCTACCTCAACAATTGCCAGGCTGTAGAAAATGTATTTTTCAGCATTTGAGAGCAGGTAGTGAAGACTCCTGACCACAATGCAAAGGGAAACAGTGGAGGTGAGCAGAGATTGCCTCATTTTCAGGGATACAACAATGTCCTGTGTTTCAACTGGGTTCAGAGGAAAGAGTGTGGCTCATCGCTGATTTAATGGTTGGTACCAATTATGAACACAGAGACAAAATAACTAATTATGTGAATAAAAAGGGCAATGCTTTCTATGATTTCTTTTACTGTGAAAAAAAAAAAAAAAAAAAAGCTTTTCAATAAGATGAGGTTCCAGTTGTTGACTGCAATTTTTCTGGTGCAATTGGACTTTTGTTTTAAAACCTGCCTACATCTATGTCTTTCAAGTGTTCTACCTGTTCTCTCTTCCAGCAGATTTAGTATTTTTGCTTCAATCCTTAGATCTTTGATCTGTTTTGACTTTAGCATATAGTGAGAGACATGGGTCTAGTTTTACTCTTTGGCATGTGGAAAGCCAGATTTTCCAGCACCATTTAAGTGAATGTATTTGGCCCTTTTGTC
>NW_004524664.1:7574709-7579820 GCF_000260255.1 Octodon degus | reverse complement strand
CTACTGATATTTTTATTAAGATTCTATCATATAGATATAGATATAGATATAGATATAGATATAGATATAGATATAGATATCAGTTTTAGAAGTGTGTCCATTTTTCAATCAGTTGGTTCTTCTAATCCAAGAACTGGGAACAACTTTTCATTTTTTAACTATCTTCTCTAATCCTCTTTTCAAGAATACTTTTACTTTGTTTCCTTTACATATTCTTAACATTCATTTTATTCAATGCCATTATGAAAGTTGTGTTTGCTCTAATTTTTCTTTCAGTGAGTTTGTTATTTGGGTACAAGAATGCTATTTATTTTTGAACGTTGACTTTGTATCTAGCTATGCTATTGAATATTGTTATTAAATGTAGAACTATTTTGGTGGAGTTTTGGGATAGGGTCTGTAGAGTATCGTGTCATCTACAAATAATGATAATTTAACTTCTTTTCCTACTTTTGTTTCTTTTATTTATTTATCTTGCTTACTGCTTTAGCTAATGTTTTCAGAATTACATTGAATAGGAGTGGTAGTAGTTGTTATGCTTGCCTTGCTCCTGATTTTAAAGCAAAAAACTATCAGTTTTTGACCATTTAGAATGATGTCAGCTTTTGGTTTGGATGTTAGCTTTTGGATGGTTTTTATATGATTGAATTAAAAACCAACTATTCCAATTTTCTGTACTTTTTTAAAAATCTTGAATATATATTGAACTTTTCAAATGCTTTTACTGCGTCTATTGAGATAATCATGCGATTTTTGTGTTTGGATCTGTTGATATGGTGTATTACCTTTATTGATTTGCATATGTTGAACTATCCCTCCATCCCTGGGATAGGTGCTACTTGGTCATGGTGCACAGTCTTTTGGATGATTTGCTGGATTCTGTTTGCCAGTATATTATAGATTGCTATAACTATGTTCTTTAGAGAAACTGACCTGCAGTTCTCTTATTTTGGTTGGGTCCTTCTCTGCTTTTTTGTTGTTGTTGTTTGTTTGTTTGTTTGTTTTGTTACTTGGTTAATACTTACTTCCAGGAATGAATTAGGGAGTATTTGTTCCCTTTCAATTTCATTAAAGATTTTGAGGACTGATGGCATTAGATCTTCTTTCAGTTTCTTACAGATTTGACTATGAATCCAGCAGTACTTCTTTTTTTATTTTTTTCTCTCTTGGTAAATTTTAAATTATATTTTCAATTTCATTTACTGGTATTGGTTCATTTAGAATTTTTGTATCTCCTTGAGTCAGCTTTGGTATTTCCCATATATCTAGGAATCATTCCACTTCTTCTGTGTTCCATCTTAATATAAAGTTTCTCAAAGTGGGTATTGATGATCTTCTAGATTTCTGAAGAATCCATTATGATTTCACTCTGTTAATTCAAAATATAGAAAACAATACTTAGTGCAACAGGCACCTGAAAAAAAAAGCAGGGGTAGGTATTCTATTTGCTGACCAAATGGAATCAAGACTGATCAAAAGACACAAAGAAGGTCACTACATACTTGTTAAGGGAAAACTCCAAGAGGAAGTGAGAAATATCATAAACATGTATGTACAAATATCTGCACAGCCAACTATATAAAGCAGATATGAAAAGTCAAGTAAACAATAATGTAACTGTAGTGGGCAACCTCATTACCCCACTATCATGAGTAGGCAAATTACCTACACAAAAAGTTAATAAATATTATAACTGAATCAAACCTATGAACAGTTTTCTATACCCACAAATCAGAATTTACAGTCTTCTCAGCTATGTTTAGGACATTCTCCAAGGCACACCACATATTAGCTTTTAGAAAATGCTTAAGTAAATGCAAAGGAATTGAAATTAATCCATGCATATTATCAGACCATAATGCTTAAAAATTTGGAATCAATAGCAAAAAGAACCACAAAAGCTCATGGAATGCGTATGGTATGAACATATGCAAATTAAATAACATGCTCCTGAGCAACAATTGTTCACAGATGAAATAAAAAAATAAGTGAGATAGTTCTTACAATTAAATAAAAATGCCAGTAAAACAGACAGAAACTCATGGGATTCAATGAAAGGAGTCTACAGGGGAAATTTACAGTGGTGAACTCTCACATCAGGAAAACAAAGAGAGCTCAAATAAACAACCTAGTGCTGAACCTCAAGCTTGCAGAAAAAGAACAAGTCAAGCCCAAATCTCATAAGAGGAAGGAAATTATAAATATCAGAGCAGAAATTAATGCAACTGACACTAATAAAACTATATTGAAAGATTAAATAAAACTAATAAACCCTTATCCAACCTTATCAAAACAAGGAAAAGACCACTTAAATCCATCCAGTTAAACCAAACTCTTGACGCTTGGAATAAGAGGATTTATAATGCCATTACAGATGCTACTTGGTAAAGGATCAGGACCCAGGGCAAGATTCAAAATCTTGTGCAAAAATGTTCAACAGCAGTTAGAACTCTGAAACTTTAGACAGAAAAAGAAAAAGAAAAAGAAAAAAACAAGGTTTTTTTTGTTGTTAAATTTGAAGAAGGAATATGTTTACATTGAATTTACTTTGGCCACAGGTAATTACGGTAGAATAATGGGAAGCAGGCACATTTTAGGATAGAATGGCTCTCCATCCAGAGCAATATTTGTTCCTCCTGAAGTGGATGAGGTCAATAGTTCACAAAAATTTTCTTGGAGTCATTTTAGCAATTTGGGGCATGAGTTTGCATTTGAACATACTTTAGGACCATGAAAGTCATTTGTATTGTTTCATTTTGCTTTGCTTCTGACCATAGTACTTAACCAAGTAGCATCCCTTATCTTACTCTAAGACACAAAGGTAATTCCAGGAGGAGAGAGATGAGTTCCTCAGCCATGAGTGACTGGACAACTGAATATCCATCTGTAAAAGTGAACTTCTGACTCACATCATACCAAAATGAATTCAAATAGTGCACAGACCTATTGTGAAAATTAAAATGTTGAAACTTGTAGAAGATACCATAGAAAATAAATTAGGACCTTTGTTAGAACTCATTTCTTACACACAACCTAGAAAATAGAAGGATAAAAAAAGCAACAATGATGTGAATTTCATCACATTTCAAATGGCTACTTTTAAAAATGTTCCCCTAGGGAAATTAATAGACTATCATAGACATGGAAAAGAGTCAAAATACATATACCTACACAAAGAGTTTTAACCAAAAGAACTGGAAAAAGCTTTTTGCAGCTTAATAATATGAAGACAAACATGCACCTAAGAACTGGTGATAGATTTGAAAAGAAACAGCAAAGGTGACTTGCAAAGCTCTGTGATTGGGCAGTAATCACATTAAAAGGTGTTCAATGTTAGGTGTCAGGGAAATGTAAATTAGTATAACAAGTAATCATCACCAAACTACATAATAGCTAAAATGAAAAGCAAAACTGAAAACACAGTTTGCTAGGGAATAGAGAAGCACCACATTCATACCCTGTTGGTGTTTATATAAAATGTTTCGGGTTGGGGAAATAGCTCAGTAGAATAAGCACTTGCCTGGCAAGTGCAAGGTCCTGAGTTCAGTCCCCAGTACTGCATTAAAAAATGTTTCAAGAACTTTGCAAAAGAGTTTAGCAGTGTCTTTTAAAGTTAAATACACACTTACCACAGGATCCAGCAATTTTGCAAAGAGAAAGAAAAATATGTTCACACAAAGAGCTGCTCACATATATTCACAGAAGGCTTATCTAATATCTCAAAGAGGAGGCAATGTAGATGATTATCAGTGGTTCCTTCTCAAACTATAGTACATACATAGATGGAATAGGACTTGTCAGGAAAGAATAAACTACTGACTCCTCTAACATTATGGTTAAATTACAAATCTGCACTGAGGAAGAGAAACAGAATGAAACAGAAGCCAGATAAAAATTTAGTAGCTCATACCACATGGTTTAGTTATACGAAATTCACAAATAGTTAAATCTAATCTATAGTGATAGAATTGAAATCACTGACTACTGGAGCAAGGAAATGCCATAGTACAATGACACAGGTTGTTAAGGGGAGGGTAAGCCTGGCAGACAGTCTGAGGAAACTTTTCAGAGCTGTGGCAAGCCCTGTCCTTTGTCTGTATATGGGTTACACAAGCATATTTATCAAAACCCAGGAAATTCTTCTTTATTTTTTTCCAACTTTTTGAGACAGGGTCTCAGTGTGCAGTTCAGGCTGGCCTTGAACTTATTTTGTAGCCTAGGCTAGCCTCAGATTCAAGGTGATTATCCTGTCTCAGTCTCTAGAGTGCTGCAATTACAGGCATGTGCCTCCATATCTGGCCTAAATTTTCCATTTTTAATGGTTGAATTTTAATGGATGTAAATTATACTTCAGTACAATTCAGTTAGGAAAAAAGTATCTAATCAAAGAAAAATATTTTTGAAATAAAAGACTTGCATTTACATATTGAAAGGGCTAACTAGGTCCCTGAAATGAATGACTGCTAATTTTCCTAATTCTACAGCATACTGTAGTAATGCTGTTGCAATTTTATGATAAATAAAAGATTCTCAGGCCTTTCACCATAAAAGACAAAAATAACAAAGTAGTATGCTATCAGACTTCTCAAAAAAACATGGGAAATAAGGCAACAGCAAAGTCTCTTGAAGGTTTCCAATGTTATTCTCCACTAAATTACCATTCAAATATCAAGATTACAGACAATGAATTTATGCTGAAAGGACTCAGACTACTCCCATGTGTCTTTCTAGAAGAAACTACTATAGAATAACTTTTGTCCAACTGAAACAGTAGAGTTTTTGACAAAGAACCAATGTTAAGCATTTAATATAACTACAAAAGTATATCAACAAGACTAAGGAAATATGGAAAATAGATACAAATATGATTTTATGAGCTATAAAATTCAATTTAAAAATGGAAAAAGAGGAAGTGAAATGGATCAATTAATGGAGTGGAAATCAAAGAACAATCAAACTGACTAGTTAAAGAAAATTTAAAAATTATAATAAATAAAATTAAAAAGGATAATTTCAAGAAAATTTAAATATGCTAAAAGAAATTTTTTGTTAAAGAAAAAAGCAAAGAAGATTATATATGAGTTTGCATTTGAACATACTTTAGGACCATG
>NW_004524664.1:7558256-7574609 GCF_000260255.1 Octodon degus | reverse complement strand
TTTTTGTTAAAGAAAAAAGCAAAGAAGATTATATGAAACTGACACTATTGTTTTATCTTCCTAGGAATAAGAATAATCAGTCAATGATTACTAGCTGTCTGTCTGTCTGTCTGTCTGTCTGTCTGTCTGTCTGTCTCTGTCTCTCTGTCTGTCTCTGTCTCTCTCTCTGTCTCGCTCTCTGTCTCTCTCTCTCCCCCCCAGTGTTTGTGTGTGTGTGTGTATGTGTGTGTGTGTGTGTGTTTTCCTTGTCACCCAATCTTCCCCTAAGCATTATTACTACACATTAACATTAGGATGCTGTACTATATTTTCTTTTAATATTTTATCTTGCCATTGTCCATGCCACTAAATATTCATTAAATACATGAATTTTAATAACTCTTCTGTATACTTCATGTAGTGATTGAATCAATGTAACTATGTTAAAATTTTATTGATTCATTTTGGTTTTATAGTTATGTATGCTTCCACTTATTTATTTACCACATGCCTTTATGAGATGTGTATTGCGAATAGTGCATCGACAATCAGGGCAGATGTATCCTCTGCCCTGCTAGGATAGCAGGCAAACAAATAATCACAAGTATGAAACTGCACCTGATGGTACCCAACTACAGTCCCAGCAGCAAGGCTGATGCAGAACGTTCCCAGGCTGATCACCAGCCTGAGTACCTTAGTGAGAACCTATCTTACAATTTAAAAACAAAAAAACTGAAAAAGCTAAAAGAGAGTTGGGGACAAGAAAAGGTGGCACTTATTTTATTTCTGGAAGGGCTCCATTCTTCTGTATTTCAAAAGTACCTTTTTCTTATTTTTCTTTTACATTTTTGTATTTCAAATGGAGATATATATTCATTCTTTTAATTTTGTTTTTTAAATTGTAATAAAACATGGATGGTCATATTGCTTTACTGTCTTACATCTACTTTATGTTCAGAAATTAATTTTTTCTTATTCTTTTGTTTCATCACCTTTATAAATAATAATGTATTTTATCATGTATCTTCTCCAGGCAGTTGTTTTAGACTTTTTCTGTCTTTTGTAATATTTTAATGACTAATTCTGATATAAATAACTAATCTTGTGGAAAAACAGTTTTCAGCCTGTTCACTTACGAATTTTTTACTTTGATTACTTTTTGTTTGATTATAATGTTTTAAGTTCCTTCCCATAATAGTCATGTTTTTGTTGATATCTCATGTACAACATTTTAAAGGAAGATTATGGTAACTTAATTGACAATTTAATCAATATGTTAGTGAGATCTGTCAGTCTGTATGTCTCTTTCTTTCTTTCTTTCTTTCTTTCTTTCTTTCTTTCTTTCTTTCTTTAATGTATTTGGTACAGGGTCTACAGGGTCTCACTACATAGGTCGGACTCATAGTGAACCTCCTGTTTTCAGCCTCCCCAGTGCCAAGATTACAGGGGGGTGCCACCACAGCTAGTCTCAATCTTAATTTCAGTGTACCCAGGGGTCAGGCAGGCATGGCGTGCTGGGGATCGAGCTTGGCTCCTGCGCTCTGTCTAAGCAGGCACTTTAGCCCATTGAGCTATCTGGCCTGCCCTTGTTCTTTCTTGCCTTTGAAACAAGGTCTCCCTATGTACTTTGGGCTGGCTGTGAATTCACTGTATAAATCATGCTGCCCTCAAATTTCCAGTTATCTTCTTGTCTCAGCCTCCAATGTGCTGTTTCTATAGGCATGTGCCACCAGGCCTTTTGTGAGATTTGTTCCTGAAAAATAAAATTACTTTAAAATCACTTTAAATTCTATTTATGTGAATATGTGGAATAGGCAAATCTTTATGTAACATATAAAATAAATTTCTGGTAGCCTAGAGCTGCAGCAGTAGGCAGATGATGTTATGTAAATGTTATAGGAACTCCAAATGCTTTAATGAAATATAATTCCCAGCCTGGTAGATGTCCAATACACTGAGTTTGTTTTCCCTAAAATGAAAGAATGAATTCTAAGGAAAAATGAAGATTGAGAGCAGGAAATATTCAATAAGGCAAAGACAGCACCTGCCTAAGAGAGATAGGAAGGGACTTACAAAGCAGGTTGCCCATGAGCCTACTTCTCAAAGCAAGTGTTACTGGGAAATCACAGCCAGGTATAAGGGAGACAATGTGTGACCTACAAGATTACAAGTATAGTCACTTGTAATCTTATTACAAGCATAGTCACTTTGGTCATATTGATCCAATGGGGAAGCAAGTCACATAGCAGGTGCTTATAGAAAAACAAGGACCTTTCCCAGAAGGGATGGGTCAAGGAGGCCTTACTCATCTACCCAGGTGACTGATGCCTGTAGTATAGGTGTAGTCATTCAGTCGGACTTGAGGCTTGGCCACCAACACCTCCACCCAGGGCTGTAATATGTTTTTATCTCTTACACCAGTTTCTTCTAGGGCCTAGCCCTGTCTGACTGCCTCTAGAATTGCTGCCTAACTTAGCTGTGTATAATAATGAGAGAGGAACTAAAGGACACAGTTGGGATTTCAGAATGAGATAATGAAAATGTTACAAAATGCACTGGGTTGAAGACTGCGCGGATCTATAAATAAACCAATAGTAAATGAATGGTGTACTTTGTGAATTATATTACTATAAAGCTGTAAAAAATCAGTTTATTATTTTTCACAGCTCAGTATCAGTTTGCTGAAATGTATCTTGGTACACTGAAGACACAGTCATAATTTCACTTATCTCCAGGCTTTTGGCATCTCTCCTCTTCACCATGGTTTCAAAATCAAAGTATGAACTTGATTAAAATCAGAGCAAGTAAGCATTTCATCTGACCCAGTTAGATAAGATATGATGGATTTTAAAATAATTTCCTGTGTTACTCTTAGTTCTTCTTCGCTTTTATGTACATCTGATGTCTGATGATAAGCCTTTCCCACACTTTCATCCCTCAGCCAAACTAGTCATTAGGAAGAGGTCAGACCAACTGAGTCAGGCTCCTGATAAGGATTCACACAAGGATCCCCAGGTAACATCCTGTTCTGCTCAGTGGATTGATTGATTGATTGATTGATTGATTGATTGAATGATTTTTGGCAGAACTAGGGATTGAACTCAGGCTCTTGCACTTGCCAGACCAGTGCTTATTCTACTGAGCCCTCTCCCTGGTCCCTGAGACATCTCCCTGGCCCCCGGTTCTGCTCAAATTCAGCCATAACAGCCTGCTACCCTCAACTCCCACCTCCCAAAGTATCCTAAGGGTAGAATTTAAGACCTCCAAAAGCCATTGGGGAATATGAAGAGATTTTCAAGTACTGAGAAATCAGGATATACACATGCCTACCTGGCATCCTCCTGCTGAGCCTGACTCTTAAATACCCTGGTTTGTGCTTCCAAGCTCAACAGTGTAATTCTGGATCCTGGTACTTCTCCAAGGAGATTTTCCTCCCTGACCCAGGAAGCTAAATTGTGCCTTTATATTTTGTGTAGTTTTTATCTTGATCTTAATGTTTTGCTGCCCAGCAAACTATAGATGATTAAGACCAGTGGGGTATGAGAAAAGCAATAAGTTCAAATAATTCCCTGTTTTCATTTATATTACTTTATTGAAACCTTTTATGAACTTTAGCTGTTTTTGTCTCTTTGTCTAAAATATTGTTACAAATCCTTAAAATTTCAGACAAGATAGTTGAGAAGCTCTGGAAAGAAAAAATAAACTGGAGAAACTGTGCTTTTAAAAATGATTGCCAGTATTCGTCTGGGAATTTTTCTTAATAACTTGGAGTAGGAGTACAAGCAGCAGAAGATACTGTTGAATTACCTCAGCACCACGCCCTAGCATCTGGAGGTCTGTGGAAACAAAATCACGGTGGACAATACCTCCCAGCCAGACTTAGCCAGAAAGGAAGCTGAGGAAATGGAGAGTGAAGCTTTGGAGGAGAATTTCAGGCCCCTGCCATATGCTGGCCACCTGTCCCAAATCCAGTAAGTAGGGCTGTGTCAGTATGAGCCTTCAGTTGTAAAAATAGAATAGTTCTTTGAGGAAAAAATGATATTTAACCCATGATAGTCTCAAAGAAAACTACACATTTAACCTTCAGCTCCTTTTGTATAGCCAAGCATCCCTTTGCTTCAATACAGCACCTTCTCTTTTGTATCCACTGCAAAGGAATCTATATCACCTGTTTTCAGTATCTGGGTTATTATGGTTCTTCAAGTTCAACAGTATATCTTCCTGCTTCCTTTATCTTTGTCATTTTATAGGTCAGTCACCAAAAGCTCCTCCAAAGATTTCATCTCTAACTCAAGCTGTGGAGTCCAACCCACATATCCTCTCCTAGTAGCAAGTGTGCAATGGCTCCTCTCCCAGTGTAGTAACACAGCTTGGGACTGCGTGGCTGTGTAAGGGACTCTGAATCCCTAAAACGAGTTAAGCCAGTGGTCCACCATGCTTTCTAGAACTCTACACTTCTTCATTGGACCTAGTCTCTCCTCCAATGTTGACAAACTTTGGTTTCACTTCATAAGAACATTCTTTTGCCCTTTCAACAGCTTTCCAGGGACATACAAGTGTCAGCTGTTGAGGTAGATCTTAATTATTGAATCATCAGGCTTGGCCTTCCCCAGGGGAAAATGGAATCTGCCTTTTACCTTTGTGCTCAGGATGGTAATGTCTGAGATATGATAAATAAATAACAGAATAGGATGAATGTCTGATCCTCTGTAGGCCACAGGAGAAAACTTCCGTCAAGCAAGCTATGCTTCTTCTTCCTTTTAACAAGGCTGCCACTATGAAACAATACACAGGGCCTTACAGCACCCATTTTTCCTGTGTTTGGGGAAGAAGGGTGGCAGCCTCAATAAATCCTCTGTGTGAGGCTTGTCTCTTTTCATCCTTCCTCCAGCCTCTTTTAAAGAACGTAGAGTGAAAGTGAGATTCCCTCTCTGGAGACATAGGCACACGACCTTGTTTCATCATTGTGAGACCTTGAAGTGCTCTGTGCTTCTGTTTCTCTACCTCTAAAGAAGAGGCATTACTTTGCTCTGCCTTGGCTGCATCTCTGTGATGAGACCTCAGTAAAAAGTTATTTGAAAAACATAAAATTAAAAAAAAAATGTTGACTAGCGTTATTCTTAATAGATGTTTTCCCCTTCGATCATTCTTTCGAGAGTTTTAAGGCTCTATGAAAGCAGAGCTCTTCTGTTTATCCCTCAGCATCTAAAGCAGTGACCATTGCATCATGAGCATTCGTTAAAGATTTGACTTAAGTGAATGCAGGAATGAAGAAAGGGAGGAAGTGTGTACCATGCAGTGACTGTCGCTGATGCAGAGTAACAAAAAATTGAGTGAAACAGGCCGTTCCTGTGCCAGTGTGAAAGTTACAATTTAGTAGAAAAACATAGAATATATACAGGACAGATGACAGGCCTCATTTCAGTTAGAAAAGGGTAAAAGAAGCAGGAAAAAAACGAAACTATGCAGCACACTCAAGATTCACAATGAAGCGCAAATGCAGAGGGGGTGTGTTTCAAGTGTAGGCTTTCTCTTCATTCTGCATCCTCCTCCTGATGCTTGCTTGCCTACAACTCTCTTTCACATTGCATCCCTGTAGTCAGTGCTGGTGTCCTCCACTCTAAAACTCTCCTCATGAGGATATATTAGTGATTTTCCATAACATTAATGGATTTCTCAAATTAATGCATTTTCTTCTAGAATTCTGGGAGATGTCAATTTTATTTTCAAGAAAAATGGATTTTGATGCTTTATACAACTGCTCAGTTAAATAATGTTAAGCAGGATGACACTAAATCTAAAGATTAATTTGCTAAGAATTGACATGGTTGAATGGTGAATTCTTCCTTTCCGTGAATCTGAGTCATTCTCTGCTTACTTCTCTTTAAATACATTCAACCAATTTGTATCCTTTAGAATGTTCTTTTAGCTTTGTTGAATTTATTTATGTGTATTGTGTTTTATAGTATTCAAATCTTTATTGTTTTCCATCCAAATTTCAATGTATTTTTAACTAGTATATAGAAATAGAACAAACTTATGTAATCTGTTGAAATTGTATATTTTTCTTATTTGATTTCTAAAACAACTTATTTATATATTATTTATTTGGCACAAGGTCTTGTTAGACAGCTAGGACTCATAGTGATCCTCCTGTCTCAGCCTTACTAGTGCTGGGATTACATGTGTGCACCACCACACCCATTTACAGTTGCCTACACAGCACCCCTGGGGTTCCAGGGCCTGCATAGCATGTGGTACTGGAGATCAAACCTGAGTCCTTGTTCTTGCCAAGCAGGCACTTAGACCATTGAGCTATCTCCCTAAACTTATCTTTTCTTCGAAAAATATTTACAGTAGTACAGTAGATGCTTTCAAATTTTCTATTCATATAATTATGTCACCTGAGAAAAGAAATTTATTTCTTCTTTTCCAATAAACATCCCTTTCATTTCTATCTAGCTTACCTAATTGTATAAACCAGGACAATAGTTTCCTTCTGTTTCTAGTTTGCTGACTTTTTACCAGATTAAGTATGAATAGTGCCAAATTTTATTCTGCATCTAATGATATGATCACATAATCTTCCTTCTTGTGTTAATATCTTGAATTAGATGCATTGCATTTTTTGAGTGTGTGGAGCAGGATTTCACTATGCAGCTCGGACTCGTAGTGATCCTGTTTTCAGCCACCCAAGTGCTGGGATTGCAGGCAAGTGTCACCACCCCTGGTCTCAGTGGCCAGCTCAGTGCACCCTGGGGGCAGGGGCAGTATGACATACCAGGAATGGAACCCAGGTCCCTGTGCCTGCACAAACAAGTGCTTTAGTCTGCTGAGCTATCGGGCTGGCCCTTCCCCCATTTATTTTAGTCTTTTATCTTTTCATTATAATTTAATGGAATAGTTTCTATTATCTCTTGTGTTTCATTCTTTGACTTATCAGGGCTTGATAGACATTTTATTTTTATTAATTGATAATTTAACTCCATTGTGTTTACAGGGCATAGACTAAAATTTCAATTTTTTAACCATATTAAAATGTTCAAATGATTTTCAAATTTTGAAATTTTCATCAAGAAGCATTTTTTTTGTCAATACACTAAATAAAATTGAATAAAACTTTATTTTCTAGTACTCTATAAGCAATGATTAGCTCAAAGATGTCTACTGTATGACTCAGAGTATTCAAGACCTTGCCTTAGTTACTTTTCTCTTGTTGCTGAAACAAAATACCCGACACCCAAAATTAAGAAAGGAAAGGTTTATTTAACTCATAGTTTGTGGAGGTTTCAGTCCATAATCAGTTGGCTCCAAGGCAGGGAGGCATGGCATGGGGGCAACAGGAAGATAGCAAAAGCAGCAAGAGCAAAAAGGTGGGGTAGGGAGTAGGCTCCACTTCATCGCTTATCTTATAAGCAGGCTGCCCCTCCCAGAATGGGTGTATCACTCTCAGAATCCCTACACGCCCTCCTCTCACACAGGATGAGGATGTTTACAAAGTAAGGACTCTGGCTCCCTGGGGAGTTGCTTAGCTAAACTTCTACTTTTCTTAATTCGACACAGTGTATCAGCAATTATAGACTTTATAGGTTCCTTGACCAGTTCTACCAATTACAAAGAAAAGGATATTCAAATGATCAGTGACATGTGTGGAGTTACCTATTTTTCTTAGTATTTTGGTCAGTATTCATAGAAGGTTTTCTCAAAGTTCTATTATTAGACATTTACATATTTACAATTGGTATGTTTTCCTGAAGAAGTTATGTTTATCATTTTAAATATTCTTTCATCTCTTATGATATTCTTTAAGTTTACATTATCTGATATTAATTGAGTGTCTGGGCTTTCTTTTATAACTAGGAGTGTTTTATATTCTAGTCTTATGTTTATTACTAACATTGTATTTATTTTCCATCTTATTTTCTTCATGTATATCTGTGTTGTATATTGCTGATAAATTAAGACATTATGTTTCAAGTGTGATAATATCTTCCATTAATTTCATCATTTAATCCATTTCTATGCAATATAATTACTAATACAATTGATCTGTATCTCCTAATTTCTCTTAATTTTGTTTCCCATTTTAATTTTTGATGCTGTACCCTTATTTCCTTTCTTTTTAAAGTAAGTCAATGTATTTTAAAAATCTACTTATTTTTCCTGTTGCCTTTTAATACTATTGTTTTTATTTATTTTTTGATGCTTAGGTATTACAATACATGTCATTAATTTTTCTGACTAGTTAGAAGTACAATTGTTCATCTCCCCACAAAATTAATCTCATAATTGTATTCCTACTTTCATAATAAAATTTTAATATAAATTACTTTTCCATACATTATAAACCTCCAAAGAAAACTTAAAATTGTTTATCTAAACAGACATGTAACTAATGAAAAACTCATTGAAAAGAATAATCTTATTTATATTTTTATCATTTTAACAGTCTTCATTTCTTTCTCCAGTTCTAAAGTTCCATCTAGAATAATTTCCTTCAATCTAAAGAATTTTATTACCCTTTATCACTCCTATAAAATTTATTTATTTTTATTTATAAGGTTCACTACTATAATTCGATAAGAAAGATGATCAAAATGCATAGTGAATGTTTAAATTCTAAAATCACACTGAAAACATTGCCATTAATCTCAAAATAGTCCCCGTCCCTTCAAACACCCTTATGCCATTGTTCTTGTGACTTTTGGAAGCACTTAGACGGCTTCTTTTGGATCTTCACTATGTGTGATCATTTTCAGTGAATGCTGTGTCTGCTGTCATAATTGGAAAGACAGACTTGAAAACATTACAGTGTGTCCTCATCACCATACTTACATGGGTAGGCACTTGGCTTTATGTGACCTTAGATGATCCCAAGTCAAAATGGAATAAAAATGGTTTGGATCCATTTAAAGCGTAAAGACAGTCATGATGAGGCAATTAATGATACCAAAACAGACTTCCAGAACAGCTTCACAAAGTGTCAAGAACATGCGATAAACATATTCAAATCAAAGGGGAGTAGTTTAAGGGATGCTAATGGCAATATGTTTTTTGTTGTTTTTTTTTGTTTTGTTTTGTTTTTGCTGTATTTTAGGGCAGGGTCTACAGAGTGTTCAGGATCTCACTACTAGATCATACTCATAGTGATTCTCCTGTTTACTGCCTCCCAAGTGCTGGGATTACAGGCACACACCACCACGCCTAGTCTCAATTGCTGTCTCAGTGCGCCCCAGGGGCTAGGCCAGCACAGCAGGCCCAGGGGTCGAACCCACAGCCCCTGCTTCTGCTTGCAGGTGCTTTAATCCGCTGAGTTATTTGGCCCGCCCATGGCAATATGTCTTTCACTGTCATATTTTAAAATTTTTAAAGCATGCATCATAGTTTTCAATCATGCAATAATCAAGTCAAATAATTAATATTTCCACACCCTCAGATAGTATTTCTATATACTTGGAACCTTTAAACTCTTAGTTATCTTGAAGTATTTAATGGATTATTTTAAACTATAATTTCTCTACTTCTTAGGTACAATATACCTGTATTTTAGTACCCATTATTCACTCTTGTTTTCCACCCTGTAGGCTCTAGTGACCTATATTCTACTCTACTTTTGCGAGATCAATGTTTCTAACATCCACGAATCAGCGAGAGCAGGAGCATTTGTCATTATGTGCCTGGTTTGTTTCATTGCCCCTCCATCTACCCGTGTTTCACACACAACTGAGCATTTTTATGACTGAATAACACCCCATTATATAAATAACACAGCGTTTTAAATCCATTTATCCCACGTTGTGCATTTAAGTTTATTTCAGATCTTGAGCATGAACTATGGAACACTGTGGCATGAATCCGCACGTGGTTCCTGCACAGGTGCACGTTTATCCTCCTTGCAGTGTGCTGGCTCTACTACATGGGGTTGATAAAGCAAGAGCACTTGTATGTTTCTTTCAGTGCAGGTAAAGTTAGAAATAAGTCTCTTCATTCTGATTTATCAGAAGCTTTGCCTTCATTCTTGACATAAAGTTTCAACATATATAGAGTTCTGAGTTGACAGCCTTGGAGCCTCCCTTTGTAACTGCCAGGTCGCATTCTGATAGCTTCTGGGTTCATCGTTTCTAATGAGAAGTCAGCGTCACTCATGCCACATAATGCGCCCTTTTCGCTGGATGATTCAAGATTTCTTTCTTTGGTCCTGAGTTTTATTATTCTATACATCAATGTAGTTTCCTTTACGTATTCAGGGGTTGCTCATTATGCTTCCTAAATATGCGAAGTGACATCTTCTCACTTTTCATTTTTTAGTCATTATTTCTTCATGTGTATGCTCTAATAGATTTTTTTTCTCTTCTTCTGGAATTATTATATTTAAATCAACTTTTAGATGATCATATTATTAAATTACTTTTTAAAAATTATATGGATTTTCCTCAATGTTCCTGGCTTTGCACTGTTTTCTGCTTCTTTTCCTTTTTACTATCACTTCCTCACACTGAATATTGACATTAAACAGTTGGAGATTGCCAGGATATTTCATCCTTCATCTCTAATCTAACTTCATTCAATAAAATCATTTTTATTCCAAACATTGCTATTTTCAATTTTAAAACATTCAGTTCGTCCTTGTTTTCAGTTCATCCTTTTTCTGGGAATGATTTATTTTATTATTAACTATAAACATAAATTTGAAATCCTGGACCTCCTGAGCTCACATGATACTAAAAGACTTCTTCATGACCCCTTGGACTTGGCAGGATTTAAGCTGCAAATCCTGTTCAAATACTGAAAGATCTGTTTAACATTCTGCTGTTTATTGCCCAGTTATTTCAAAAGTCACACATTCAGAGTTTTAGATTAAAGGAAAAATTTGAGGAGAGTTAGAATGCAGTTGGGGAATTATCTCCCAGTAGACCCACTTTTCTAGAATTCCAACCCCCAGTTTTCAGCTCTGCAAATATAATCTCTATCCTCTCACACTTCATGGTAATAATGCTGCATATTTTATCCTTGGCTCTAGTTACCCAACTCCAAGCCCACTACAGATGAGAAGTGCTCTTGCCATAGCTAGTGTTTAACTTTCAGGTGTCATCCAATGTTGTTGCCCTCCTTCAAGAGCTGAATTTTTGTTGGGTTGCTTCATTTTATTTATTACATAGTATAATCAAATTTTTGACTGTCAGTATTAGAGGGTGTGTGTGTGTGTGTGTGTGTGTGTGTGTGTGTGGTATTAGGTAGTTTTGTAACAGTTGTAAAGTGTTCCATTATTTCTGAAATTGGAAATGTATACAGTTTTTCTTGAATTTTTCTTCTAGGTACATTCAGTATTACATTTTTTTCTTCATCTCTTTGGAAACTCATAAAACTTGACATCATAACTAATGAATTATGACCATCTTTCACTGAAGTTTGAAAATGGACTTTGACTCAGTGAAGAGAAACTGGGTAAGATAATAAATTCAGCAAACCTGATTCATAAGTATGGTTGAATATCTTTTTTTTCTGTTGCTCTGAACCACCCCATAAAATAGGGGCCAGATATAGTTTAAAGGCATAAGTGGCTGCCTGTCAAGCACATGTTTCAAAGTTGAATTACCAGTACTGCAAACAAACAAACAAACATAAAATAGACATCTTTATTCATTAAAGATAACTTTATCATCTCATATTTATATAGAGCATGATAGGCTTTAGAACACCTAGGAGTCAAACAATATCAAAATGTACATTTAAAAACTGTCATGGAAAACTATTCTATTTAATTAATTTTATTGAGAAAGAAATAGCAATGAGACAGTTTCAAAACATGCTAGTAGGACAGTTACAATAATTAATGCATTGCATATTGTTGTCTTCATAGTAGTTATTCATAGTACAAGATGCAGACATGATATCTTGTCTAAACATTATTAGTAAAAATCTTTCTTCTGAAAGTAGACTGAGAAAGTAGCTGTATATCTATCCTAATTATGTTGTATATACAGATAAATATATATTTTCTTTCTCTACAAATGGTCCTTCACTAATATCCTCCTTTTTTGCTTACTCTTGTCAGAGATGGGCATTTCATTGCCATTCAAATATTGTAGCTGTGAGAATTCAGCAAAATAATCTAATATAGTCCAGTAGTCCATAATAGTAGTGGGTTATCCATAGGACTAGCAATGTGAGAAGTTGTTGGCTTGAGCCTTTTACAGCTCAGCATATTAATACTGCTTTACTTTTTATACCTTGAGTTTATACTTTTCTGCTGGATGGCTAAGACCAAGATAAAGCAAATCCTATACAACAAAAAAATGTAACTTTTGTATGTACAAAGTCAGTCAAATCCCCTAAGAATTTACCCTGAAACCATGTACAGCAGTTTGTAGATCTTTTGTCAGTGTCAGCCATCTGGATGACTCATGCCCATTGCTTGACCAATTTGTTTGCTGTGAAAGCCTTAGAGAATGTTTTCTCTCTAAGTAACTCTACTTAGACACACTCTATGTCTGCCATCACTTTCCTCTGTGGCCCCATTATCTCCTCCAACAGAAAATTTGGAACACCACTCTAAACTAAAGTCAAAGTAAATTAAAGATCTAAACATTAAAACAGAAACACTAAATCTCCTGGAAGAGAAAGGAGGAACTCTTGAAGACATAGGGGTAGGCAAACAGTTCATGAACAAAAATCAAACTGCACAGGTAATAATTGAAAGAATTAATGAGTGGGACCTCCTTTTATTAAGATGTTTTTGCATGTCAAAAGAAATTGCCAACATAGTGAAAACACAACCCACAAATCTGGAACAAATCTTAACTAATAAGCACTCAGATAAAGGTCTGCTCTCTAGAATTTATAAAGAACTAAAAAAACATTAGGGCTCCAAATTTTAAAGATCCAATCCGGAGATGCATTCGAGATGAACACATAATTCTCAAAAGAAGAAATTCTAGAAGCTAATAAATATGTGAAAAAATGCTCCACATCACTAGCCATCCATGAAATGCAAGTTAAAACAACACTGTGATACCATCTCACCCTTGAAAGAATGGCTATCAAAAAAAAAAGCAACCAACAAAAATATTCTTTTATGTGCATATTTTCCATATTTTCTTCTTCATTCATTTATTCAACAAAGTTTTACTATATGTATATATTTAAGCATTGAAGATTAAATAATTTTTAAAATCCATTAAAAAATAAAATCAAATCCATTAAAGGCCATAATATAGCAGGGCAGAAAAGTCATTCTTTCTCTAGTTGTATTTAAATTGTGTCTTCTCTAATGGAGTATTTTAGAATAGCTTAGGGGCCAGCTGGATTAATTTACAAATAACCTCTTTAAGTCCTGTAGAGCACAAGCACATAATTTAGCCCAATTAAGTAGTCTTAATGTAAGACACTTAAAAAAAAAAAAAGGAGTAAAAGCTATTTTAAAAAACACCTTACTGGGAGCATTAGGATAAAGAAACAATTTGGGGTAGTTTTCATCATTCTTTGATCTCTCACCCTGCATCAAGTGTACAGTTATCTCACAGGATGGACACTTTGGTCTTAGGAAGTATATAACTTATTGCAGATGTGATCCTCCTTAAAAGCTGCTTTTAAGTTTCAGATGGTTTGGCTCTGTAGAGTTATGCCATCAGAGAAGCATCTAAGCAGGGTAGATTTAAAGAAAACAACACACATGTAGTGTGTAACTACTGTTTTATTGCTGAATAGGCCCCTAATCAGACTCCACATATATGCACTTCATTTCCATTAAAACTGGGTCAGCTTACTTCTCCTGTCTAAAATACCTGTAAAAAAAGAACTGATTTTTTTCTCTCTGTTTATACCCTCTGAAATGGAGACTGAATGTCACTGGGAGATCATGTAAATTTAAGAAATCAAGTTATTTTTATCACTAAATCTAATTAACCAATGGAAAATTACTCTTTGAACAATCAACATGCCATTTTGACATGTTCTTTAATTATAATGGGAAAAATCCATCATTAATTATTAGTTGGAAGTTAAAAGCCTCCTGTACTATATGTATTTCAAATGTCAAGGGCAAAAGTAATAGCACCATATTTTAAATGTTTACTTAGTATTTCTCGGTTGTTACATTACCACTTATCAAAGACTATGAATGGCACAAAAACCCTTGGGCTTTTGAGTGGTTCATCACAATAACAAATTTTAACACTTAACACATGGTTACTAAATAGCTATTGTTTTGTTAATCTCATCTGAAAATACTACAATTAAATTTTCTTGCTAATAAAATAAAAAACATTCACCCAGAGCACATTCTCTTTCTCACTAAGGGCCACCTTGCCTTGCTGAGAGTTTTGTGAAGGTGAGATGCTGGATTCATGAAGGAGATAACTTTAGAAATAAGGACCTAGCACCAGGTAGAATCTGGAGGATTTGTGCTCATGGAATTTCTGGACTGGTACAGGGACCACCACACTGAGACCCCTGTACTGGTAGCACACCTATGGTTGGACCTGGAGCATACCCAGCTTTCTCCTGTGACTGTGAGACTCTGATGCCACCCAATTTTCTGCCAGCTTTCATGACTGCTGCTACCAGGCTGGCACTCACAGACAGGACTCTAGAACTATCCTGGTATCAGACAGGGAGCTGTGTCCCAGAGGGGCAGGAGTTTGTTAACACATTCATGACTCCCAGTTACAGTGTGATCTCTAGTGTACTTCTGAGACTATGCACATCTTTGTGATTACATGACTTAAGTGTGACCCAACTTCGTTTTAGTTTAGGTGGAAAATCCTAGACAGCACAGTGGGATGCAAGATCCTACTGACTAGAGTAGATCAAAGTTGTAAACACAAGAGTTTTCTCTGGAACTTAGAGCTGGGCTGGTGACATCTAATATTGAGGCAGATTCACAGCCTCGATCTGTTAGATTTCTACTCTGTTGAGTATTGTCTGTAGCTGGTTGCAACAAACTTTGGCTATGAGTCCACATCAGCAATAAGCAACCTATAACAGAGTGGATCTTAGTCCTATCCCAGTATTCTGTTGGACTTTACAGGCTGGAGTTGAGGTTTTAACATACTATAGTGGCATTGGGGACTACCAGAATGACATAGGAACATAGGAATTGTCCTATTTCATTGTTACTTAGGTTAGCGTGGAACCATACGTCTCTCCCAAAGTTAGATATTACCAGACCAATCATCAGTTCCAGAGAAAATACTTGTGCTTATTACCATGAATTACCCAATGAATGATAGTAAACTATGATTTATTTTAATATTCAAAATAAAGTGTCATAAACGACCCAGTAATTAATGTGAGAGAACTCCCAGACAGAGAATGCAAAATAGCTATTTTAAAACACTCAGTGAACTTGAAGAAAACATAGAGAAATATTTTAATCCTCTAATAGATAAACCTAACAAAGAAATAGGTACAATTTAAAAAAATCAAATAGAATTTTTTTTTAGCTGACAAATATACTCACCAAAATCAGGGCCGGGGAGATAACTCAGTAGAATAAGCACTTGCCTTGCAAGCACAAGGCCCTAAGTTCAATCCCAAGTACTGAAAAAAAAATTAACAATATGATAGGAGACATCAATACCAGGAGAGATTGAACAAAAGAATCAGTGAACTCAAAGCCAAGCTATCAGAAATACACAATTTAAGGAAAAATAAAGAAATAAATGAAGAAGAATAAAGTCTATAGGAACTTGAGCATAGGATCAGAAGAGCGAATATCCAGGTTGCTGGTATTCAGAAAGAACTTGAACATACTAACGAGCTGGAAAGTTTATTTAAATAAATAATAATAGAAACCTTCCAAAATCTGGAGAACAATAAAAGGATCCAGGTACAGAAAGATCAAAGGTCACCACTTAAATTTAATTCAACGAAGTCTAATTTCAAAATTATATAATTAAGCTCTCAAGGTAGACAGATAAGGAAAAGATTTTCAATGTTGCAAGAAAAAAGAACACACAGAGATATCCCAACTCACCTGACAGCAGACATGCCATTAGAAGCCTTCTAGACCAGAAGAGAGTGGCATGAGATTTTCACAGTACTTGGAGAAAAAAATAAACTGCCAGTTGAGAATACTGCACCAGCAAAGCTGTGCTTGAGAAATTAAATAATAATTAAATAATTAAAAAATAAAGATTTTCCCAAACAAAATCTGAGAAAATATATCTTCATTAGAGCTGTTCTACAGCAAAAGTCAAGAGAAGTTCTTCAAAGAACGAAATATTAATGAATAAGGAATAAAGCTCACTAGTACTAACAATTATATAAACAAGTTCTGGGTGCTGTGCTGTAAGCCTAGTATATAAATTATCCATATCTTTAGTAAAAAGAATAAAAAGCAGAGCAATTTAAAATAATAATTAAAACATTAAA
>NW_004524664.1:7552734-7554861 GCF_000260255.1 Octodon degus | reverse complement strand
TTTTTTTTTCAATACTGGGGATTAAAATTAAGACCTTGCTCTTGCCAAGCAACTGTTTATTCTACTGAACTATTTCCCCAGGCTGGAATAAAAAATTCTATACTAATGGAAATTTTCAAAGACAGAAGTAGCTGTACTGGGCCAGACAGATAGCTCAGCTGATTAAAGTGTTTGCTTAGGCAGACACAGGGACTGGGTTGGATCCCTGGTGTGCCTTGCAGGCCCTGCCCCAGAGGCACACTGAGACAGCAAATGAGACTGGTCATAGAGGCACATGCCTGTATTCCCAGCACTTGGAAGGCTGAAAACAGGAGGATCTCTAGGAGTCCAATCTGTGTAGTGAGACCCTGTACTAAATACATAAAAATGAAGTAGCTGTACTTAATATAAAATAAAATAAATTTAAAAACAAAAGCAATATGAAGAGACAAGGAAGATCATTATATAATTATCAAACTGTAAAACCAGAAATAGGAGGTGATAATTCTAAATATATGTGCACCCAATATCAGGCCACTAAAAAGTATAAAGAAAATATAGACTAAAGAGATGCTATAACATTGTAATGGGAAACTTTAATACATTATCAGCAGCAACAGAAAGATTGCCCATGCAGAAAAAATAATAATTCTCAAAGCCAAAATAAATACAACCTGGATCAAATGGACCTGACAAACATCTACAAAATATTTCATTGTAGAATATGTGTTTTTATTATTAAGATAAGCAACATTATTCAGGATAGATTGTATGATGGGCCATTAAACAAATGTCTAAGTTATTCTTCTGTCATTGCTTGGACAAATACCCGGCACCCAAAATGCAGCAAGGAAAGGTTTATTAGCTCACAGTTACTGGAGGGTTCAGTCCATACTCAGCTGGCTCCAAGGCAGAGTGGCACACTGAAGAGAACAGTCTTTCATGGTGGCAGCAAAGAACAAAAGAGTAAAAGAGAGGAGTATGAGCAACAATGGCAACAGAGAGGAAGTCTGTCTGTCTGTCTCTCTCATGTTACACTCAGACTATCTGCCCCAGGATGAGTGTAGCACTCACACCCATAATCCCAGTGGATCATGATTTATTTACAAACTTTAGAAGTTCACCCCATGACTTACTTGAGGTTTTGGGGTAACAATTAGACATAAACCATAACATTCCACCCTTGCATCCCCAAAGTCTCATGTACATCCTTTTGTACAAAAGGCATTTTAGTCCATCTCTAACAGTTGCTAAAGTCCCAACAGTTTTAGCATTGCTGAAAAGTCCAAGTCCCAATTCTCCTCCAAGATTAAAAGCAAACTCTTAGCCATGAACCCCGCACAAGTAAAAAGAAAGTTAAACACTTCCAACATTCAATGCACAAGATAAACTTTACCATTCCAGAAGGTACACACAATAGGGTACCAAGCATTGGGACGAGCACAAGTTCAAGATACAGCAAGACAAACATTAAATCTTGAGGATACTTGTGGAGCATCTGAAGCAATCTGTGGCAAATTGTGAGCTCCAAAGGCCTTATATGGCTCCACCCCTATGACCATGGTAGCTTTTGGTGGTAGCTCCCGTGGCTTCTCTCTTACGCCAGCTTTGCTTCCACCTTGCAGTTTTGCTTAGATAATCCACATTCCTGGCTTTTTCAAACTTCTGGGGTTTCTACTGAATAGGCTTCTCATTCACAGCTTTACACACGGCCCTCTTGGGGGCACACTGCCTGGCCTCCAAGGCCTTCTCAAATCTAGGTGGAAGCCTTTTTAACCTCAGAACTCCTGTATTCTGCAAATTCCTAGAACCAACGCCATGTGGATAATGCCAAGGTCTACTGCCAGCTGGAGCAGTAGCCAAGCTTCTTTCTCTCTTGACTCTAGGAGCCAAGCACCTGGATCACTGAGCACTCTGACCCTGATTGCAAGGAAGAAATTTTCTGTGCCATGACCAACCTGGAACCTGGGACTCTGTGGCTTTTTCCTGAAGGCAAAGTCCCTCACCCTTACAATTGTGAGGCTGCAAAGTGTGGAGATCTGCCACCCCCAGCAATGCCCTCAGGCCATCCTTTCCATTCTCTGGTTCCTTCTTGGCAATGGAGATCCTCTCAGCTCTGTCATTGAATTCCACAGCTTTGTAGGAGCG
>NW_004524664.1:7541822-7552626 GCF_000260255.1 Octodon degus | reverse complement strand
TATTTAGGACAGGGTCTACAGGGTCTCACTATGTAGATCTGACTCATAGTGATTTTAAAACTCCTGTTTTTAGCCTCCCAAGTGCTGGGATTACAGGTGCACACCACCACGCCCAGACTGAATTGCCATCTCAGTGTACCCCGCAGGGGGGACCAGCACGGCATGCCAGTGATGGAACCCCAGCTGCTGTGTTCGACCTAAGCAGTCACTTTAGTCTGCTCAGCTATCAGGCTGGCCCTTGGGCTCTTTGCTCTTCATTCTCAACATAAATCTGGCTAAAAGCCCCTCCAAACAGCCATGACACTCCCTCAATATTTGGCTGTTTTGAAATTTCTTTGAAAGATTAATCAGTTCACCATGCATAAACTCACTCTCGGATAATGTCTCTGGACATGGGAAAAATGCAGACAAAGATTTTGCCAAGCCAAAACACAAATGATCTGGAGTCCAACAACCAATGCAGTCCTTCCCAGCTGAATCCTCCCCAGCCAGGTCTTTAAAGGCAGGCTATGTATGAGCCTTTTGGTGTTCTGCGCTCTGACCAGAATCTCCCAAACAGAACAGCCAAAGCTGTTCCAGCTCTTCACAAGTACTTGATGTCTCCGAACCTTTCCTATCCCTTCCCATAAACCATTCCCAAATGCTTGTAATCCACATGGTCAGGTTTAGTCACAGCAATGATCTCACTTCTCTGGTACCAAATTCTGCTCAGTTACTCTTTTCTCATTGCTGGGACAAATATCTGGCACCCAAAATGAAGGAAGGAAGGGTTTATTTAGCTCACAGTTACTGGAAGTTTCAGTCCATACTCAGCTGGCTCCAAGGCAGAGCGGCACATGTCAGAAAGCAGCCTTTCATGATGGTAGCAAAGAGCAAAAGAGCAAAAGGGAGGGGTAGTAGTAACAATAGCAATAGAGAGGAAGTCTGCCTGTCCATGTCGCTCACGTTACATTCACGCTATCCACCCCAGGCTGGGTGCAGGACTCACATTCATAATCCCAACAGCACTCACACCACATCCCGGTGGATCATGATTTATTCACAAACTCTAGAAGTCTTCCCCATGACATATGTGAGGTTTTGGGGGGACAACTAGACACAAACCATAACAAGTTTCAACAAATTTCAAAATATTGAAATCATATAAAGTGTGTTTTCTGAACATAATAAAATAAATCTGGAATTTAATAGTGAGAAGAACTTTAAAAACTACAAATACATGGAAATCAAACAAATTACTTTTGAACAACTGATGGACCAGCAAAGAACCAAGAAGAAAACTTTAAAACTTTCTTGAAACAAATGAAACTGAACACACAACATGCCAAACCCTAGAATTATACTTCAGTTCACTAACTTAATTCTTTTTTTTTTTTTTTTTTTTTTGCCAGCTCAGTCCACCCTGGGGTGGGAGGGGAGCTGGCACAGCATGTGGTGCCAGAGATCAAGCCTCCTGTCTGCACTTGTCTAACCTTGGGTAAGCAGAAGCTTTAGACCACTGAGCTCTCTTGCTGCCCCCCTCCTTTTGACTAACTTACTTCTTTCCATGATACTTCAATCAGAATCATGAAAAGTATTATGTTTGTGAAATGATGTACTATTGTTCTAAGATAAATGTTTATACGTCAATTTTCATATCAAAAAGTAGAAAGATCTCAAAGAAAGAATCTCTCACTGCATTTGAGGGTACTAAAGAAAGAAAATTAAACCCAATCCAAAATTAATAGAACAAAAGTCATAATAAAGAGCAGAAATAAATAAAATGGAGATTAAAAAGCAATATAAATTAAAAGAACAAAGATTTAAATTAAAAGCAATATAAATTAAAAATATAAACAAAACAGGAAAAACCCTCAGCTAAACTAAGAATAAGAGAAAAAAAGTCTCAAGGAAAATCAAGAATGAAAAAGGAACTTCACAACAGTTACCAAGGAAATACAAATGATAATTGGAGATTATTATGAATAAATACATACCAACAAATTTGATAATCTAGAAGAAATGTAGTTTGTCAATGGGATTGGTGAGATACTGGAGCAGACTAAGCACCTGCCTGGCAAGCACAAACAACTGGTTTCCATCCCCAATACCACAGGCAATACCAACCCCTGAACTCCAGGTGCACTGTGCTGGCTATACAAATTGGGTATGGTGGTGCACGCCTATAATCCCAGAGCTAGGGAGGCTGAGGCAAGAGGATCAATATGAGTCCTAGCTGTGTAGTGAAACCCTGTACCAAATAAATAAAAGATGAACATTTTTTTAAAATGTGACTTATCAAGATAAACCATGTAGAAATAGAAAACACGAATACACCAGTTACAAGCACTAAGAATGAATCAGTAATAAAAAATTTCCTATTAAAGAAAAGTCTCAAAACACACAGCTTCATGGCTAAAAGTACTAATCACTTAAGAAGAGCTAATACCAATTCTCCTTAAATTATTAAAATATAGAAGGAAAAGAATTCTTTCAAACATATTTTATGAAGCCAGTATTATCCTGATATCCAAATCAGATAAGGACAAAACAAAAGGAATCTAGACACCTATAGCCTTGATAAGTATAGATGTAAAAATACCCAACAACATACTAGCAAGCCAAATCCTACAGCACACTAGGAAGATTACTCACCATCATCAAGTGAGATTCATCCCAGGTATGTAAGAATAGTTGAGTAGATGCTATTATTTATTTAAAAATGGTCCAGCTTGGAAGCAAAGTGAAGAAAAAAACATGTATAGCATCAGCAAGTCTTAATAGAGTCAAATCCTATAAAATGCAAGTTGGCTGATTTAGAAGGCATTTGATAAAATTCAACAAATAATAAAATCATGAATCAAATGAAGCATACAAAGAATGTACCTTGACATAACAAAGGTCATTCATAATAAGCCAACAGCCAGCATTATCCTGAATAAGCAAAGGTAACAACATTTTTCTCTGAGATCTGACAGAAAAGAAAGATATGTGCTTCCACTACTCTTATTCAAGTTAGTGCTGAAAGCCATACACAAATCACCAGCAACCCGAAAAAAAGAAAAGGCATACATCTTGGGGAAAATGTCAGATTTTTGCTAGCTACAGATACATGAACTTCTATGAAGAAAAACTTCAAAAGCCCATCACAAAAATAGTAATACTGATCAATGAATTCACCAAAATTACAGAATAAAAATCGACATAAAGATATCAATAACATTATTATATGCCAGTAGTACACTAGAAAGCAAGCAAATAGAGATAGCAAAAAAAGAACTATAATCCCATTTATAGTAGCTATTAAAAATCTGAGAACAAATTTAAACAAAGATATGAAAGATCTTTACCAAAAATTATAAAACATTGATGAAATAAGTTGGAGAGGACACAAATATGTAAATACCCTGTGCTCATGGATCAGGAGACTAAATATTTTTTAAATGTCCACATTACCTTGAACAGCTTTTAAATTCGATGCAATTCCTATCAAAATACTGATGACATTACTTACAAGTATAGAAATAGCAATTCTAAAATTTACATGAAAACAAAAAAATATTCAAAGCCATCCTGAGCATAAAGAATAAAACCCTAAGTATTATACTACCTGACTTCCAAACACAATATTACAATCATTAACATTACTGCATTGATATAAAACAAACAAATGAAACAATGGAACGGAACAGCAAGGCTACACATAAGCCACTCAACTATAGCCAACCAATTGCTCTGGGAACAAGACCAGAAACTATAAAACTACTATGAGAATGCATTGGAGAAGTGCATGATGGCATTGGAATGGGCAAAGATGTTTGGGACAAGATGCCCAAAGAGCAGGAATCCACAGTAAAACCAAACTAACAGAATTGTATCAAACTACCTTCTGCACAACAAAGAAAACAATCAGAAGACTGGAAAGACAATCTGCAGAATGGGAGCAAACATTTGCAAACCATATTTCTAAATTGTATTTACTTATTTACGGGATGTATACAGGGTCTCACTACACTGTTTGGGCTCATAGTGATCCTCTTGTCTCAGCTTTCCCAGCACTGGAATTATAGGCATGTGCCATCTTGCCTGGTGTTGGGCAGGCATGGCACACCTTGGGTTGCAGAACCAGCATGGCATGAGGTACTAGGGATCAAACTCAGCTCCTTGCATTTGCCAGGCAGGCTCTTAGACTGCTGAGCTATCTCCCCAGCCTACAAACTATACTTCTGACGTGGAATTGATATATAAAATTTATATGAAACTTGAGAGATTCAATAGCAATAAGGACAAAATGCTAAATGAGCAAAATATGTAAGAATACATCTCTCAGAAGAAGAAAGAAGAAATAAAAATGACCAAGTCTTAGTATCACTAATTATAAGGGAAATATAAAGTATCAATAAAATACCACTTTGCCTTAGTTAAAAAGGTTATCATACAAACATCACTAAAGATAGCAAGTTTTGATAAGAATATAAAGAAGAATCACTGCAAACTTTTTTTGTTTTTTTGGTATCAAGGATTGAATTCAGGACTTTGTCCTTGCCATGGAAGCACTTATTGTACTGAGTTATCTCCTGGACCAGTGCATGCTGTTGCTGAATTGTACAATTAGTAAACCACTGGAGAAAACAGTGTAGAAGTTCCTACAACACATCTGGTTATGTATCAAAATACATGAAATTACTATGCACCCATATTCATCACAGTGCTTCTAACAATAGCTAAGAAGTGGAAACAGTGGAAGTGTCCCTCAGCTGATCAATGGATATAGAAAACATGGAATTATATTCATCCATAAAAGTGAAAGAAGTCCTGTCATTTGCAGCAATATGAATGGAAATGGGGGTCCTAACAGCACAGAAAGCAAGCGTGGCATGACTTCCTGATGTGGGAAATTGAACAAAGCTGATTTCATAGATGAGAGCAGAACAGTGGGGAGGCTGAGAAAGTAGAGAAAATAATGGGTTGGGTGAGTATGATGGTTAGGTGTGGAGTTACAGCTGGACAGTTGCATGAGGCTCTCATGATCTGTTGCAGAGTAGACTGGCTAAAATAATAATGCACATTGCAAAAAACTGGAAGAAAAGGATTTTAGAAATACTTTACTATGAAGAAATGTTAAATTTTTAAAGCTGATTGACCATTTTAAGGCTGATTTTATCATTAAGAAAGTAAAGGGCCACTGAGATAGCTCAGCAGACTAAGACTAAGCACATACTCAGGCAAGTACAGGAATCAGATTCAATCCCCAGCACCACATGCCACACCGACCCCACCCTGGGTGCAGTGAGCTGCCACCGAGACTGGGCATGGTGGTGTATCCCTGTAATCTCAGCGCTGGGGAGGCTGAAGCAGAAGGATCACTACAAGTCAGAGTTGTAGGGAGAGACCCTGTACAAAATACATTTAAAAATCATTACGAAAGTATACATGTATGAAACTTTAAATGGTACCTAATTAACATGACAATAATTAAATTTTTATATATCAGTTAAAAATTTTTCAAAAATAGAGGGAAAAATTCTTTTTTTTGTTTTATGTTTCAAAGCATATATAAACCTACCAAATTGGAGAAAGAGGGGAAATGTCAATTCAAATTCAGTGTGAGTGCTAAAAGTACCTTTTGTTGAAAAAGAAAGGAATTTAAGTAAAAACATAGTCAACTGGTTTTGTGAGCACCTCGGACTCCCAGCATGAACTGGATGTTAGAAGTGGGGACCCCATTTATTTACTGTGAAGCAGTCCAAAAGCGAAAACAAATGAAGCTTACACCTTCTCTTTTCTATGTTTTTGAGATTGAGTTGTGCTATATATTTCAAGTTGACCTTAAACTCTCTCTGTAGCCCAGGCTGGCCTCCCTCCTGCCTCTTGTCTCCCAGTGTTGGGATTACAGTCTTGACCCACCTCGTGTGGTGCTATGCATTTGTCCTTGATCTAATTCCTTGACCAGGACTGGGCCTTCTATGGGCTCTGTCTCAGGACAGGGGTTTTCTCTGGTCAATTTTCCCATGAGAAGTCAACACATTTTTTTAAGATCACATTCACTTAATCTAGTTCATTAAGTATTCAAGGCAATTGGAAGGTTAAATTACACAGAACAAACACCAGCTACTGGTGCCAGTAGAATAGGGGGAGGAGGCATCCCTGGAGGGCAGAGAGTGGCAGGGCTGGTAATTTTGTGAATTGTATCATTAATAAAATATATTTTATTCTATTTGATGCTGACTTTAGGAAGGTTCCTGTGTGATGATTACATTTTTAAGCAGGCGATTTTTTTTTATGGCTTTACCCAAGGCTAAAGGGAAATCTAATACAAAATTCAAAAAGACTTAGCTGAAATGCACATTAAAATTTTAGTTATGTCCTTTTAGGAGTTTTTAAAAGCTATAAATTCTAAGCTGCCTCAAAACAGAAAAAAAAATATACCTTAAACTGCTGCATGTCGTAACAGGAAACTAAACAAAAGATTATAGTTTCATATTTTACACTCAAAAATATTTTAGAAAATTTTGTTTTCCTTACTCATAATTTTTTTTATAAATTTGTGTTTAGAAAGAGACAACCAGTTTATTATTAGTAACTGGATTTTTTAAGTAAATTGCAACACAAGTTTATAGCACCTTTTTGTATCTCACAAACCTACAGCAGTGTTGTGTTATAAATTAATTATGCAGTCCTTAATCTGCATAATTATAGGTTTGTTGACATCAGTACTTTCTAATGTTGAGAAGGATGCAGAAAACTAAACATTTGGAAGATAATCTTGGCATCATTCTGAAAAATACGCAGGCATGCAATGGGTTGTAAGGAAGAATTGAAAGGAACAGGATGAAAATTGGACAGCTGTCCTGCTCTGCTAGAATCAGGCCTGTAACGTACAAAACGGTTATTTGAATTCCAATAGATTATCAAACAGTCACACATTTGCCTTTGTATTTCATAATCCAACATTTAGTGAGTTCCTCCCACGGATAAGATCCTAAGCTGGATGCTAAGGTAACTATGGCACGATGTTCTCCGTGGTTTTTAATGTAGAGGGAAAATAAATAACATTTGTTAATGGCCATGTTCTCACATGAAATGGAACATAACACAGGCAAATGGCAAACTCAGGAGGAACTCCTGGAAGGAAAGCAACTTACATCCACTGTGAACACCGCGCAGAAGAAAATGCCTGGTGAAGACTCCCTCTGCCAACATTTTACTTTGGGAAAATTATTCCTCTGCTGCTCTAGTTTTCTTACCTGCAATATTTGGGATGAAAAGATTTATTTCTGTGGATGTATGTGGGGACTTCTATATATGAAAATCTTAACATAGAGCATGGCATGTTCTAAACCCTTAATAATTAATGGCTACTTCAATTATTAAACAAATAAAGTTGTATCATTATTCACATAGCAAACTCATCTTCCATTAGATGGAGAACTAATAGATGGACCACAGTATATTCAAATGTCATGTGTGAACAGAGGAAGTATATATCTTCCCATGAATGAAATTCAGTGAAAATACACACATACATGGAAAGAGGCAGAAAGAGAGAAAGAGAGGAGACAGAGAGAGGAGAGAGACAAGAAAGAGGAGAGAAGACAGAGGGGGGAGAGAAGATGACAGAGAGGAGAAAAAGAAGAGAAATAAGTGGGGGAGAGTGAACCAAATACCTATACTTTGGGACTATTTGATATTTGGTTTGGGGAGAAAACCAATCTTGATATACAAATTTACACGATATCAGCATACAACTTTTTCACTTAAAGCCAGGTTATCAGGTAAGATCTCTAAATCGTAAATGTGGATATGAATGAGTAAGGCACAAAATCATAGTTCCAAAAGTTCTAGGAGTCAAAAACCTAAGGGATCAGAAGAGGGAAAGTGTGATATCCAAGAACTTAAGTAAAAGGAGTATTTCTAAGAGGAAAAAGAAATTGATTGTATTAGGCGTTACTGGTACATCATGCCAAATAGCTAAGATCTAGCTACACAAAGGGTATATGTGGATTTGATAGGAGCAATTCCATCTAAGGATTGTAGGAAAAGAGCCTCCCAAAGTGGAGCTAAGGGGAAATGAGAGGGATGAAAATGAATACAGAATGAACCTCTTTCAACAAGTTTTCCTATAAAGTAAACTGAAGATAGCTAAAAGCTAAAGAAATGCTGAGTCCCCAGGAGGAAAGCACATATGTACATGGGAAGGCTACATTAAGAAATTTCTTAATGAAAAGCGTTGGACGTGAAGCACTGTAGTGACCTCCTTTGGGAGAGGTAGGATGAGTTCTAATCCTAGTAGTACTCAAGAGGGGAAAGAGTTTGAAACATATAGTGAAATTTCAGGCAGTAGGAAATGGCGTAGCAGGCTTTGTTATGGGGTCATCTCAAGCTGATGTTCATCTGCTTGCTAAAATAGGTCAAAACCACAGTTTTGCAAACTGCACTGTGTGCTTAGAACAGGGACAGTCACACCCTGACACACAGCTTTGTGTGGTGCTCACAGTGGACATCTAACCTGTGCTTTCAAAATTAATACATAGTGTAGCACCTGTTGTTTTTACTGGCTTTTAATACACATGAGTGTTGGATGCATGTCTCCTGAGACTCCCAATCACATCCAAAGTACTCAGGCCTTTTCCTAAAACTAAAAGAGAAATATTCTGCCTTTGAGGGACTACTCCATGTTCTGTGAATATTTAAATTTGGAAGTAGTCTTTTCACTGATCTATACCCTAGGGCAGAGATTTCAACAGTTTATATCCACTATCAGCACGAAGAATTCTGACACAGAAGAAAGACCAAACTGTTTGAAGTCAGAGAGAACATAATTGGAAATTGCAGACCTATTTAGAAAGTTGTTTTAGCCCTCACACAGTCTGTATCTGCAGAAAATGTTCTCAAAATACATGAGATATGATGGTCCAGATCAAGGTCAGTACATACTGAGCATTCACTAAGTTGTAACTCAGTACCTAACGGATTAGACATTATGTCCTGATTTTTATGTTAAATTCTCATTAAACATTTAATAGGAAATGATAGAAAAATATTGAACTATATTGTGATCAAGGAAGTATCACAAGAATAGAGCTATTTTATTACATAAATCATAGAGTCTTGAGCTCAAACCTCCGAGTAACATAGGAAGAAAGATTATAATTACATTTTTTTTTTTTTGCACAGGTTTAATACAATGAATCAGTGTTCCGTAGATTAGCTTTGGACACCAAAGCAAACTGAAAGACATTGATGAGAGAACAGATCACCTCTGTGAAACCACAGAGGCTTGCTTTTGGAGCGGAAAACATCATCATGTCAGTAAAAAAAGATGGCTTCCAGCCGAGTGGAGCAGGAGCTGGCAGACCAGAAGAGTGCCAGGAGCAGCATCAGAGGTAGGACCGTCTCTGGAGTTGTCCTCGTACCCTCTCCTCTCCTGCCTCGAGGCACTGGGCCAGGATAAGCTCGCCCAGTTTCATAGAGAATTCTGCCACACTGTCAAGTGAAGCCTCTAGCTCTTTTCAATTTGAAAATTTAAGAGAAGTGTAACTTCATTTGATGATGTCTAGTGAGTGAGGTCATCACGGTTCCTTTAAATGTTACCTACATTGTAATTTTGCTCAGGAGAGAGCTGCGGAGAGAAGCTTCATGAGAAGAGCAGCGGGTTAGGTGCTGGTGTTCATGAAGCATTTTTGTGTCAGGAAGGGATGGAGAAGAAGCTTCTGGCCCAAGTTTCCACCAATTTTCAGGAACATTTGCACCATGTTTCATTTCCAACACAATCTATTGGGGAAAAAAATGTAGCTGATATTTTTTACTACTTCTTTGGAAAAGATGCCAGAATGGTTTGGCATGCTACAAAAGCCATGAATTTTTAGTAAATAACTAGTATCTAATGCTTGTTTTAGGATTCTCCATAACACTCAGTACAGTAAGTAAATATATGACTGACGAATGGTTAGTTGTAAAAACACACTTTATAGTGGGTGGCAAATGTCACAATGAAAAAACTATCTGTCAACAGAGGAATTTCTGATATTCCTGTGGTGCTAAGCATGACTTTCTTGCTCTGCTGTGTATTTGATATATTTTCCCTTCATCAGCCCTCACCACGTGTTACTGCTGATGTTTCCTGTCTTTCACACTGACTCTCTTGCCCCATAGCCAACAACTCAAGAAACTCTTCGTATGTGTTACCTTTTGGTGGAAAATGCTAAGCCAGTAAACATTGAATGTTTACACAAAACTTAAAAATAAAGCAGTTGGGGGCCATGGAGATAGCTCAGTAGAATAAGCACTTGTTTGGCAAGCACAAGAACCTGAGGTCAATCCTCGGTTCTGGAAAAAATAAATAAATAAATAAACAATTAAAATAAAATTTTTTCAAAAGAAGTAGTTGGCATGAGAAGGTCACTCGACATCCCCAGCCCTGCATCATGAACAAAAACTTGGCCTTCTTGCTTTTGTTATTCTGTTCTATGACAGCAACTATATTTAATACCTTAAATGATTTCCATTCTTAAAAGTAAAGAAAAACATTAATTGTGCCAAAAGCTAAGCATTATCTAATTACACTTTTAAAAATGGTATAGGTATTAAAAAGTATTTTTACCATAAGATGAACTCCAGTAAAGCAACAAGATTAGGCCACATAGTGTTCCAATTCAATGAGAAACACTCAGAACTTGAAGAATATAAGTGAAAGGAAGAGAAATGAGATTAAAAAGTCAGTCAGGGGGCTGGAGAGATGGCTCAGTGGTCTAAAGCACCTACTTAGAACAAGCTTAGCAAAAGCATCAGGGACCGCGGTTCAATCCCCCAGCACCACATGCCA
>NW_004524664.1:7539940-7541687 GCF_000260255.1 Octodon degus | reverse complement strand
TTAAAAAAAAAAAAAAAGTCAGTCAGTCCTGCCAATGGTCAATCATTTCTCCCCAAAATATACACACAGAGCTCCTCAAGGAGTTTATTGTGTCTCTGATCACCACCATCAGCTTTGTATGGGGGCTAATGCAGTGCTGAATATGGTTTCACAATTAGGTTCTTACTACTGAAGCAGAGACAAGCCTTTAAAAATTATTTAATTATTATTCAACAGCCAAGAGGTTGAATCAGAAGTTCTGATTTTTCTTCCTAAACAAAGAAATTCACAGAACTTGAGTCCTAAGTCTCCCAGCCATAGTGCTCTTTGCCTCTAACTTTTGGCAGACATGATATAGGTAATAGGGGGGATAGGGGTGCACTAGATGTGCAACATAAACATTAATATACAGGTGAATTTCAAGCTCCAAAAAGTGGATGATTGCTATCAGATTCCTTACTAGAAGAAATTCTTTGATATCAAGTGCCCCAGTCTTACCCCCACCTCATTCATTCATTCTCATGAAGTACCTCCAAGTCACTATTTTTACATCATTGATATTTTACTATCTACTCAGTTCAACCATTCAAAAATATGTTTACTCAGTAGCCCATCAGTGGGTTATCGTATGGTAGGGAAATAGTAGACAAGTGAAAGAACGTATGATGGATTTTCTGAAAGGACCAAGAGCCTCCCTGAAGTGCCTTCACATACACAAACCCTACCCCAGGGCAATAGAGCCCAGGAAAGGGAATATCTGTCTAACTAGATTTGAAGAAGCCAGCAAGTACATCACAAGTGAAGGAAGCTAGGGGGTTTGCATGCAAAATGAATAGTAGCAAGGACACCCCACTAAAGGAGTGAGCATGAGCAGACCTACATGGAGGGAAAGGAAATGTATGACTAAGGAAAGGCATTTGGTGCAGCGACAGCAGTGTAACTGGCATATGGGGAAGGCTAGGCTCACAATGAGGCTCACAATGAGGGCGTGGTCTTGGCCTAAACCAGACCCTGAGTGATAAATTGGAGGTGGCTTTACCAGAGAAGAATTTGTTAGACAGGACCGTTAATTCTGATGGACAAATACAGACAAAAGTAGACTCAAGAAAGTGAATTAGAAAGTCATCGATATTTCTGAAAAGAGATGACAAAGGCCACTGTGAAAAGGCAAAAGACAGGGTGACAGAGACAGGCAATCAAAAAACAGTAATTATATTTACAGACTTGAGTAACTCAGAGATAGTAATGACAGATTTGAGGGACTTCTCAGTTTCAAATTTTAAGCCTTTAAGTGGTTTATACTTTCACTAAAACTGAGACTACAGGAAAAAGAACAAGTTTGAGTGAAATTTATATTGTTCAGATTTACACATTTACAACTTGAGTTCTTTGTGGGATTTCTCAGTCTTTGATATCTAGCAGGCAGCTAAATATATATGCCTGTAAGAAAGATTTCTAGTTTGGAATTTGAATAACAGTCATTAGCATACAAGTGCTAGTCAAAGCAACATCTTTGTATGAGAGGCATTTAATGTAAATTTTTAAAACAGTTGTTCATAAAATATGGATGAATGTTTTAAGTATGTTTTAACAGCAGTGAATTATATAGCTTATGCAATGTATTGTCATATGGATAATATTACAAAAATGCATGTTGACATTTTTTAATTCATTATTAACTTTATTGAAAATCAGTAATCATAGCAAATTAAAAATTGTAGGGGCTGGTGAGATGGCTCAGTGGTCTAAAGCACCTATTTAGAACAAG
>NW_004524664.1:7515031-7538749 GCF_000260255.1 Octodon degus | reverse complement strand
AATTAAATTAACTATTTCAAAATAATATTCAAAAATTAAAAATAACTTGTAAGTCCAACCAAGAGACCAAAATGTAGTGTATCATAAGTATAAATCTGTAATCAATTCAGACTACACATATAGTATTGGGTTATATTAGTATATGTAAAAATATCAACTAAAAAAAGTTTTCATGATATAGTAAAGAATTACTAAGAATAAAACATAACAGAAACACTGGAATGGCAAATACATGACCAGCACTTCTACCAGTTTGGGGATAGGGTGTCACACCAAGTTCTAGTATGTGAGGGACATGGATAGTGTCCATTATACTTACTGGTGGCCAGGTGTCACTTGTGGGACTGAACTATTGCTATTTCCTTGATATAGTCCTTGTAGGCCCAGACAGAATTGTGACCCATAGGGTGCAGGAGAAGTCCATTTGTATAGTATGCTGTTGAAAATATTTAGCTGCTGCGTACAAAAGAATAATTGAAAGACTGCTGTTGTATACCTCTTTTTCTCCTGTGTTTAATTGTTTGCCCTATTTGATGTATTTTTTCCATACTCATTTATAGAGCTGTGATCATTTTTATCCCTCTCTAGAATATGTTTTAGTAGTCTGTTTAGTGTTGGCTTCATCATCATGAAATTCTTTAGTTGTTCTTTGTCATGGAAGTATTTAACTCCTCCATTAAACTTAAAAGAGAGTTTCGCAAGGTATATCAGTCTGGGTTGGAATTTGTTTTCTTGAAAGACTTGTAGTACTTTGCTCCATGCTCTTCACGACTTGATGGTTTGTGTGGAGAAATCTGCTGTTATTCTGATGGGTTTTCCTTTAAAGGTGATCTGTTTCTTTATTGCTAGCAGCTTTCAGTGTACTATTCCTGTGCTGACTTTCTGGGATCTTGATTATTATGTGTCTGGGTATGGTTTTTATTGGGTTGATGTTATTTGGCAATCTATGTGCTTCAGTTATGTGAATGTCAGATTGTTGCCCCACATTTGGGAAGTTTCCTGCTATTACTTCTGCCCATATTCTTTTTATATCATTTGTATTGAGTCCTTCTTTTTCATTGATGCCTATTAGTCTTATGTTCTTCATGTTTGCATCTTCTTACAGACGTTGAATTATTTTTTCCGGCATCATAGTTATGTTTAAGAAATCTTTTCTTACCTTTTCACTATTTGGTGGGTTAGTTATCAACTAAGACATGGTGTCTTCGAGTTTGAAAGTCTATTTTCACTTTCATTCAAACGTTTTTGACAGCCTGTTATTGAGGTTTTAATTTCCTATATATCACTTTCAATCTACTTCATGCATTCTATCTCTTTCCTGTATTACTCATTCAAGGATTCCTTCATTTTCATATTCTGCTCTATTTTTTATCAGGGTTTTCTTTAGAATCACTTAGTATTTTTTTCACTATAGTTATAATTTCTTTTTTACTTCAGAAATTATTTCTGATCAGGTTCCTCTATACCTTTCTTCAGTCATTTCTTGACTTCAGATGCTATTATTTCATAGATTTTAGGTATGTGCTTTCCAATTTCTTCTACGCTATTGTGTCCTGCATTTGTTCTGGGTGGGTTTGGGGCCTGATAATGCATTTTTCACTTTGTCATTTTGTATGTCACTGTCTTCTGACCTTTGGTGTAGAGCTTTGGTAAAGTTATTACCTTAACACCAGGTCCAGATCTACCAAGTTCAAACTTGTCCAGGTGGATGTGGCTTGGGTCTGGCTACTGTGCTCCATTTCTTCCTGCTTTAGCCCTCGGAAGTGAACCCACTGTTTCACTCTGGTAAGATGTTCTGCTCCTGGATCAGTTGAGTTGGTCTTGTTTCTAGCCTCGCTGCAGGGAGTTCTGCTGCAGTGTTCCACACTGGGTCTGTCTGATGGAGGAAGTTACACACACACACACACACACACACACACACACACACACACCTGGGTGCTGCCTGGAATGAGGATCTGGAAGACTGACAGGCAGTCCCTCTCACACGCTGGGCCTCCATGCTATATAGAATGAGGATCTAGCGGGCCCCAGGCGGTCACTCTCACACACCAGGCCTGGGTGCTGGCTAGAGTGAGGATCTAGAGGGCCCTGGGTGGTTCCACTTTCTTGCTGACATTTTGTAATTCATAAATTTTAATTATCAAGTAATATTTATGACACCTCTTTAAAAGCTGCTGCAAATTTAATATGTATAAACATTCTTCAAAATTATAAATCACTTAAGACAAATCAATTTAAGACATATTTCTATATTAATTAAATAATAACTGATCTATCTATATAATCATATTATATACACACAATAAATGATCAGGACACACTTTCAATCACCTGATATAATGTTACAGAGAAAATCCTGTGAAACACTGCTTTAGAAATACATTCCTGTGGCCTGAAAATTCAGAAAGTCCATTTTGTAAGGTTATGGACACTTTTGTGCTCTAGTATAATGGATCAGAAAGAAAACATAAACTGTCAGGTTCTCAATTGAGTATAGTTCTATTAAATTATGTCATCTCAGTTACCCCCCTTTTTAATATTAATTTTATTGAGAAAGAAGTAGCAATGAGACAGTTTCAAAACAGGTTAGTAGGACAGTTACAATAACTAATACATTACATATGTTGTTTTTGTAGTAGTTACTCATAGTACTAGATGCAAACATGATATCTTGTCTAAACACTATTAGTTCAAAACTTTCTTCTCGCTGAACTAAGAGAAAGTAGCTGTATATGTACCCTAACTATTTTGTATATACAGATATGAATTGTTTTTTTCACTACAAAATGGTCCTTCATTTATATCCCCTTATTTTGTTTACTTTTCTCAGAGATGGGTATTCCATTGCCATTCAAATATTGTAAGTGTGTGAATTCAGCAAAGTAATCCAATATAGTCCAGTAGTCCATAAGAGTAGTGGGTTATACACAGGACTAACAATGTCAGAAGTTGTTGACTTGAGCCTTTCACAGCTCAACATATTAATATGGCTTTACTTTTTATACCTCATTGTTATACATTTCTGCAGGATGGCTAAGAACAAAATAAAGCAAGACCTATATAACAAAAAATGTAACTTTTGTATCTGCCAAGGTCAGTCAAATCCCCTAAGGATTTACCCTGAAACCATGTACAGCAGTTTGTAGATCTTTCATCAGTGTCAGCCCTCTGGATGAGTCATGGCCATTGTTTGACCAATTTGCTCTCTGTGAAAGTCTGAGAGAATGTTTTCTCTCCAGGTGCCTCTCCTTTGACACACTCTACATCATCAATCACTTTCCTCTGTGGCCCTATAATATCTTTGATCAGAAAATTTGGGACACCACTGAGTTACAGGATGCTACAGTGCAGATTCTCTTATGTCCTGAGTCCTCACTGACCTTGATGAGCTAGGGCCAAACTGTTAACTATTCCTGTGGTTCTTCTTTTTCTCCAATTTTTTGGTCTACAAACATAAGTTGTTAACCCTCCAGAAGAGAAGCTTAATGATATTATTACCCTAGAGCATAGGCTATGGCGCTTACCATCACTATCTGTCTGAATATCCAACGCCTTAGACATAACATGAAACAGGTATTTTCCTTCAATCATTGATATGCTAAAATTTGAATGTGTACAACATGTGAAAAAAATAAAAAAAATTTAAAAATTACTAAAAAATAGAAATGAACAATTACAAATTTTTGAACAGAAATTTAGAAATCTAACCATATACAACATCTTAGCAGGACAGTCCTATGAAATTTTTTTCTTGTCTCTTGCTTTCATTTACTTTAAAAAAAAAAAAACATTTACTTGAGAGAGAGAGTATAGCAGTAATTGATATGACACTAAAGGCAATATGCTTTTAGAAGACCAGAATGACAGGGATTCCAACCATGGCCCTCATATTACACATTGGTGCCTTCAGTGCAGTTGCTTCATTCACAGGTACCAACTTATATAGTTAGTCAGGTTGAGAATCCTACCAATTATCTGCTAGTTTTAAAAACCTGATGGAGATTCTCGGGATTACTGCCTTAACCATCTTGTGTATATAAATAAATGTATGGTTTTGCTCCTGCCATGTTTTCTAGCTTTTCCCCTTGCCCTCTCTTCAATTGAGCTTTAAAATTTGTATCTACTTCTCAACATTAAAGAAAGTACAATGGCTGTTGAAAACAACTTTGAAAAATAAAAACAAAGTTGTGAATTGATACCACTTGACTTCAAGGCTTATGAAATTTAATTAATGGATATATTTTGATATTAGCAGCTCAAAACAAAAAATAAGTGGAATTAAGTAGATCATCAAAAATCTACTCAAATGGTCAATTGCCTTTTTACCATGTTTATAAAAATTGATAGGAATAGCCTTCAAAGAGGGGTGCTACCACAATTGTATTACATGCTAGAAAATAACCTTAATTTTTCTTGAGCTGTAAAATCTTCTGATTGTAATTGATCACAAATTAAAATATAAGAATTAAAATTTTCAAATTTCTATAAGACAGGAGAAAATTTTAGTAAACTTGGGTCTGAACTTTGATATAACAATTAATCACACTGTAAGTCAATAAGGTAAATGCATTAAAACCAGTCATGATTACGAATTTCCCTCACAAGCTCCTTCTGTTGGAATTCACATTTCCACTCCTTACCACAGGGACACTTTTACACTCTTCTTTACAAAAAAAACCCTGAACCTTTTCCTGCCACATGCAAGTAAATTCCATATGTATCTATACACAAAGGTTCATCAATAGGTTATAAAGAATTATAACCCAGACCATAATAGCAAGTATAACAGTAAGTTAGAAACATTATCTGCATTGTTTCAGTAATAGGTACTATCAGCTGAATCCAGCTGAAGGTGGACTGTGCTATGTGCTCAAGAATGAAGAAACTTAGCATCCGAGGAAGCAAAAGAAGCCCAGCAGATGGGAGTGTGTGTGAGCCACTTATGTTCATCAGGACTTCTTGTGCTCTTCAGTGTCTTAAAGGCATCTTTCTTTGAAACTTGGTCTTACTATCACAACCTTGGCTAGTAAAAAGGTTGTGGTTTTCCAGTTCTCTGTTCTAACTACATCAACCTTCAGTCCTAAGATCCTATTTCCTTGATCATCTGTTTATATTTCAGTCCACTTCAGCGAATACTCACTGAACCCTGTTCTATGTCTTAAATCAAAAGACTACAGAATAAATACTGCCTGTAATTTTGTAATCTCATGAAAATAGAAATCTGAGAAACAACTGGCCTTGACTTCAATGAATTCTTTGAAAACGGGACAGTAACCACTCTTCTTACAAAGGCTAGTCTCTCATACCTAACATTGCTTGGTTTCAGTTACTCCTCCAGAACCAATTTTCCTGGGTGTCTCAAAAATTTTACTACTGACTAGAGATGTTGTGGGCTCCATAGGGTAGTGATCCACATTATGTGAGTTCCTCACTGAAGTCCAGACATGTGTTTGGGTCATTGGTGAACCATCTTAACCAGCTTGTGGTTATCCTTTCAGTTAATTGTTATCCAAGCTTATTCCTATATTCTTTGTCTTACACAACAACCTGCCATACATGCTCTATAAATCTTTGCAGCTTATCACCTAAACCTATGAATTGCTCACTGATATTAGCCCACTAAATCACTGTAGCTCACATTTCTATTGAAGTACTGTTGTTGATTAACCACAAAATCAATAAGGACCTCAAAATTAAATACAAATATGAAAAACCAAGGGCTTGACTGTCATGCAGAAACAAAAGATATTATAAATATACTTACATAAAAATGGAAAGAAAAAGTAGTTTTCTGTAGAATTGTAGAAACTGGTTTTGCTCTTTGACAGAGGAAAAAGACATTGTCGTCAGAGAGAGTTTCAAAATGCTGAAGGTGAAGCATTAATGTATGGGAACTGGTCTTACAGAAGAGAAGGGCTTGCAGCCAGGTGCCCAGGTGGGACTCCTGTTAAAGACAAGGAAGACCATTTTTTGTGATGCTAGGGTAGGCTGGAGGAGGAACAGGAAAATGATAAAGAAAGGAAATTGACTCAAGTCAGAGATTTTGCTTCTGCCAATACCACATTTGCAATTAGAACCTATAAATAACTCAGAAAGCAGAGGAACTTGAGGAAGATAGGGATGTGGAATAGTGCAAACGAGTGCCTGTGTGAATGATCTTATAACCACTTCAGACGATATAGGAGACCTTCTACTTGCCACTGTTTCAGGTGCCCACAGTGACCTGCAAGCCATTCTGGGTACCATGATGGCATTTTATGCCACTCACTCTGTTCTTTCTTCCTAATATCCGCGCTGTACACACCATCTTCCTATTAGTTTCTTTAGTAGGTCTCTGGATTTTCAGACTGAGGGTACTTGCACCAGCTGCTCAACATCAGTACAATCACAGTATCACAACCCTGGGTTTAAGCCATCCTTATTTTATTTAATAATAACATTAAATTGAAAGAAGACCAATGTTGGCAACTCAGGTGTGTCAAACTGAGGCCATAAAAACCCTTTTAATTAATAAGATGGAAGATTCTGGCCTTATTAGGATTCAGTGTACAAAAAGATATTTTTGAAGATAAAAAGATCATGCCTAGGTACTTTTATTATAGTGCATTATTATCATTGCACTGTCATGGACAGTAATTGTCTCTTACTGTCCATAATTTACAAATGATATTTTAACTGAAATGTGTGTATTAAGGGTTTAGTGCTATCTGCAGTTTCAAGCATGCACTGAGAGGGTCCTATCACCCAGGCATAAGAGGACACCACTGCCAGTAGGGAGGGCGACTGTGAAACAGAGAAGGCCTATGCTTACTTAGCATGAAATTGCAGAGGAACCAATTTTCTTAGATCTGTGACTTTCTCTGTCTGTTGCTGAGAGTCCAGTTAGATGATAGATACTATGCTTGATTGGTTGTTCAAGGTCAGGAACTTAAAAAATAGACATAGCAGGGGTTCTTTGGAATGGGTAGAGAACACTAAGGTCCTAAGAGCTCGCTGAATTGTCTGGCCAGGGGATTCATGTTTTGAAGTAAGTTTGGAGAATATGTGCTAAAACACACAAGCATGAATATTGCATGATTTCTCTTGCATGAGAAACCCAAAATATAAAAAATAAAGAGCAAAAGAAAAATAACAGGAAGAGGGAGCTAAGTCTTTTTCAAACAGGAATATGTTTATTTTTGTATCCTTTTTTATTTTTTTATTTTATTTTATTTATTTATTTGTATTTTTAGGGAAGGGTCTACAGAGTGTTCAAGGTCTCACTACTTGATCAGACTCCTAGTGATCTGCCTGTTTACAGCCTCCCAAGATCTGGGATTCCAGGCGTGCGCCACCACGCCCAGTCTCGATCACCATCTCAGAGTGACCCCGGGGCGGGGCCGGCAAGGCCGGCCCTGGGCTCGAACTCCCGGCCCCTGTGCCTGCTTGCAGGTCCTTTAATCCTCTGAGCTATTTGGCTCTCCTTGTATCCTTCTCTCTTTAAATGAAAAAAAAAATGAAAAGTAAAAGGAAGAGGTAGAGGAGGGATAGGGGAAGGGGATCTAATACAGAAGATGTGTACTTGTGCCAGCTGCTCAGGATGAGTACCATCACTATGTGCTGCAAATACGGATACTAAAAATAAAGTCAAATAGCAGACCCAGGCGAGACGGTGCACACCCATAATGCTAGCTACTTGGAAACCGAGGAAGGAGAAGCCTTCGACCTCTGTAGTTTGGGACCAAGCTGGGCAGCGAAGCTATAGCACATGCTGAGGAAAGAAAAAAGAATTAAATATCTTAATTGCACTTAACTCTCAGCCAGTAAATCTATGACACTTTCACACTGCTGCTTACAGATAAGACGTAAAGATCAAAAGATCAAAGAAATCATTGAGAGTGAGTGGAGAAGAAAAAAAAATTAACCTTTTTAAAGTACAATGAGCAAGAAATTAAGAATCCATCAATTTTTACAGTAAGGACACTGAATCTAATGGACTTGTCTGAACTTCCTCAGCTTGGAAATGGAATTCATGTCTCTTATCCACACTGTCCCTAATTAACTGTCAATCTGATGACTAAGATCTTAGCAACATCCTTAGAGATCTTTCTTTTATTTATTTATAACTATCACTTGCTTCTTTTCTTAATATATAAAAATACATAATATTAGTTTATATTGTATATAGTATAATATAAAAATGATTTAAAGTATACAGTAATATTGTATAAGTAGTAATACTATTTATAGTAATAAGATATAATTCTATTAATGTAATGTTTATAATATATAGTACCATGGTATATAAAGTAATATAAGTGTCGCACAACAGAAAATATGATATTATTTTGGGAATTATTTATATTATGTAGCAATACTTGTTCAAATCTCCCTGTGTCTCTTGGAGGAAGGCTGAACTCAGTCTGGTACTATGTGCCAGAAACATGACAAGAGATCTCATTTCTTTTATGAAAAATAACATGAGAAACATGAGTTCAAGAGTCTTACAGTTTTCCCTGACAAGTTGACCAAAATCTTCCTGTATTCAGACTGCAAACGACTATGAAGTTTTCTTTCCACAGCTCCTTTTTCGTTTATTTTTTTACTCTATCCCTCTGTGCTGGTATGTAAAAAATAAGCTGATTTTGCCAGCAAAAATGCTTGAAGTGAGTCAACACAGTGCCTCTTTCTGGGTCTGTAAGTCACTTGTATGTGAAAAGATGTGCTACATTTCCTCAGTCATGACAGCAGTTGTAAGAATTAACTATGAAACTCTTCACCTTCTGTAATCTCTCTTCCATTTATGCACAAGTTCAAATTATAAGAATTTCCTAACCAAGCCTTGTGTCTTGGCATAGTTGTGCATGCCAGCAATCCCAACACTCAGGAGGCAGAGGCCAGAGGATCACTCAGTTTGAGACCAGCTTGGGCTACAAAGTGAGCTCAAGACCAGCCTGAACTGCATAGTGAGACTCTGTCTCAAAAGAAAAGACAAAAAAAAAAAAAAAGTATTGCCTAACCACTGTGGATCTAGAAGTTCTTTGAGTTCTGAAATGTGTAGCATAGACAATCTACCCTAGAGTCATGCTATATAGTTAAAACCCCCAAACTACAAATTGCATCTCATAAGATATCTGCAATCCACTGTATGTTTGAATGACCTTGGGTATTTTATTTCTGAAAATGCTTAGCATTCCAAGACACTTGCCATTTGTGCCCCAGCATGTGTTACCATGACCTCTGAGTAGAACAGACAGTTAAGCACTGGAGATGAAATGCTTTACAGAAAGCAATGTGCAGTATTTTCTCACAATATATGGGCTAGCAAGTCCTATGGACCTGCAGAATTTCACTATGTAAAAAAGTCAAGTGCTCCTATATCTCCTGATGAGAGAACCAGCTAATGGGAATAATTTAAATACCCAGTGTGGAAGGAAACAAACTATTTGTATTCCATTTTTTCCATGTTAAGTGCTCATAATAGCTGACAATAATTCAATCATCTAGCCATTTTAGTATTATCATGCCATTAAAATGTTTACAGTAACATACAGTTGCTCTTGTTTTGCCTTAAATGTTAGCTAAGAGGAATTTGTTACATTTTAAATGGCTATAAACAAAGAATATGTAAGATTCATGAATACTAATGAGTAGTCATTAATTTAATTCTCTCTATATACAATTCTGAGGGCTCTACTATCAGTGAAATTGTATTCTTCTGGTGCTTTTGGACTGTTCGATTTTTATTTTACACATACATATACATACGTATATGTATGAAAGCTGTTTATTCAATAAGTGAATCACTTATGGTAAACTAAAGATAGATGAATAGAAAGATAGATAGATAGATAGATAGATAGATAGATAGATAGATAGATGATAGATAGGCAGATAGATAGATAGCCAAACATATGATAGATAGTTTTTCCTAGTGTGTTACTCAATGCTATGTTTAAGCAGAGATTTTTCACAGCATTCTTTAAAAAGGATTGACCTCAAAAATAAAAATTTCATATTAAATATTTTGACTTCTCTCACATATGTGACAGAATTATCATAATTTATTCAGAATTAGTAAGTCTTAGAGAGGATTTCGAATCTGTGATTTTGGATTTCCCTTAATAAGTATTTTATCTCTGACCTCTATTTTTGGAGGGGTGGGCACATTGATTTTACTTTTAGGTAGATGGAGGCACAGAGAATAGACCAGCAAGGCATACCGGGGCCTTCTCCAGCATGTTTCATGGTAAATTTAGTTAGCAAAAACCTTTTACATGTGGTCTCTCCAGTAATGTGTTCTTAATAGGTGGACAAGTGCATCCATTATCCTGCATGTGTGGGCACAGTGGATTTGACCAGAGCAAAAAGACGAAGTGATGAAAGAGAGAGAGAGAGAGAGAGAGAGAGAGAGAGAGAGAGAGAGAGAATATACTGGCACGTTGGAAATCCCTAAGGTCTGGAGATATCTAGTGCAAATCACTCCAAAACCTAGCTGCACTCTCCTCACTGGGTTCTGCAAGATATGACTTTAGCAGGGACTTAAAGTTCAACATATCAATACTTGATGAAAAATACCTGTTCCATGTTATGCCTAAAATGTTTGATATTCAGACAGATAGTGAGGTTAAGCTTAACAGCCTAGGTTGTATGGTAACAACAATAAGTTTCTCTTCTGGAGGGTTAGCAACCTAAGTTTGCAGACCAAAATTAGAGAAAAAGGAGGACCACAATGAAAGCCAACATTTTGACCCTAGCCTTCCAAGGTCAATTAAGACTCAGGACATATGGGAAATTGTACTGTAACATCATGTAACTCAGTAGTGTCCCAAATTTTCTGATCAAGGAGATTATGGGGCCAAAGAGGAAAGGGATTGATGATGTAGAGTGTGTCTAAGGAGAGTCACATGGCGAGAAAACATTCTCTCAGGCTTTCACAGAGGGCACATTGGCCAAGCAATGGCCGTGACTCATCCACATGGCTGACACTGACAAAGGATCTACAATCTGAGGTAGAGGATCTCAAGAAAACTCCTGAGAGGATTTGACTGACCTTATCGGTTCCAAAGGCTACAACTCTTGTTGCATAGTTCTTGCTTTATCTTGATCTTAACCATCCAACAGAAGAGTATAAAAACAAAGTACAAGAAGTAAAGCCATGCTGTTATGTTGAGCTGTAGGGGACTCAGGTCGACAATTTCTGACACTGCCAGTCAAAAGGAAGACCTAATACTATTATGGACTACTGGACTCTTTTAGAATATTATGCTGAGTTAACACACCTATAATATTCAAGTGATGGAACTAAACAAAAAGGGGATACAGATGAATGTCCATTTTGTATCTGTGTATTCAAAATGGTTAGGATAGATATATAGTTACATTCTCTAAATGAATAGAGGGATTTGTTGTAACAGTGTTTGTAAGTAGGATATGTCTGCATCTTGTACAGCAGTTAACCACTAGGAAGAGAGTATGCAATGTGTTAATTATTGAAACTGTCCTACCAATTTGATTTGAAACTGTCTCATTGCTATTTGTCTCTCAATAAAATTATAAAAAAATAAAAAGATATGACTTTAGTTTTATAAAGTAATTTTTATGTGCTTTTTTGATCATGTCATCTCCAAATCTTTATGTCCCTTTATCACCAAATATTCCTGAGAAAGTGACAACATGGATAATAAAATTATTATACTAGTAACAATCACAAGCTTCACTCACCATTTTGTGTGAATATATATATATGTATTCATATATATATGTATTCATATATATGGATTCATATATATATGGATTCATATATATATAACAATTGATGACTTTATCCTTACCCAATCACAGTTTGTAAGAAGTCTACATCTGGAACAAGTGCTGTAGTCACTGTGGCATAGTGCCCAAGGAGGCAGTAATGAAGGCTGTCTTTCAACTTGGGTTTATAGATTTCTATTCATGAATACTGAAAATAGAGATTGCTAAATCAGAGACATTACAAAGTGGAAAGTACTCAGAGCAAGACCCTTGGGGAATACTTGAAAATCTAAGAAAGCATCATGGTCTGAATGTAAAAGGAATGACTGCATGGAAGTTGGAAATTCTTCCTGTGAATTTTGCCTGATAACTTTGTTGAACAAATATTGGGGCTTGGAACAGTGCTGTAGAAATCATGCAGAAAGTATGCATGGGGCAGTAAGAAGGAGTGTGTTTACTTTTTATTTTAGCTTCTTAAGTGAAAGTTCATAAATTAAGCATCAGTTAGGAACATTGATTTACAAAGGTTTTACTTACCCCAAAAGATAATTCCTTAGGTGTTGAGAAGTGTATTCTTTGTATTGCTTTTCATCTGAGTTTTGGAGCTGTTGATATAGCTCAGTACTATAAACACCTGCCTTGCAAGCACAATGACCAGAGTTCAATCTTCAATGCAAAATAAATAAATAAATAAATAAAAGGAGTAGATTTGAGTGTCATATTGTTTGTATTGTTTCTAAACTCTGAATCTTATAGTGACTAAAACAAAATAAGTAACTACAGAGATGGTTGGATTCATGGGTTATTATACTTTTAACATTAGCTGACTCCAAAAATGGAATCAGCATCAAGAACTTTGGTATCAGAACTAAGAAAAACTAAGGGTCCTTCTACCTGAATAGGCTCTTATGAAGATAGTGCCACAGTCATGTTTTGAACTTCCTTTCGCTTGAGAAGAAACATTAAATATATTTTAAAGCATGGCTGATTTTTATCCTTTGTGTTAAACAAAGTGCCTTTTGTTACCTCAGTCACACTTTGTTCTTTTAGGAGAAACATTTAGCATGAGTCATGGTACCTGTTGGCGCTTATTACCTGGAGCTGTGCAGGAAGTAAAATAAAAATGATCAGATTTATAGGGCCAGAAGTAATAAGGATGTAGAAAGAAAACCATCTAAAATAAATGGTTATATGAGGACATAGCAAATGCCTAGTAGCAAAGTGTCAAATCTGGGCAGCACTTCTGAGTCTGCACTTCCTATGAAGGTAAAGCAAAATGTCCTACATTCCAGCAGCAGGAAGCAAATCAGTGACGCTGTAGGGAGAAATGACTGTGATTGCTCTGGTACTTAGGCCTAGAAGTGACAGATGAGTCAAAAACATTGCAGGAAGCAGAGAATGCCTTACTATGAACAGGTGCACTTAAAGTTTGGCATCCAGGTTGGAATAAAAGAGATAATGTTAAATAATATGTCTATACAAATGTATCACAGATGGAGGCTGCTAAGAAAAATGATTCATCTTCCTTTTACTGGTGAAGTGAATATATGTTTTTTTTTTTCTTTAAATTTGACCTAGAATTATGGGCAACTACTTGGGCAGTAAACTGTCCCTTCTTTGTACCTTCAAGGTCATCCCAGTATTCTCCATAATTTGTCCTCTAATTTGGGAACCTCTAAAATATTGTGACCCTATTGTTACCTTTTACTATAATTATTAGATCCTCTTCATCAACTTGTTTATTTCTTTAAGCCAAGTTAAAGTTTTGTCAGTCATTTCATCATTTTCACAATTTATAATTTTCTTGCTTATTAAATTCTTTCATCCAGGATTTAGTTGAACATTTCTCAAAGATTATGAATATAAGAGTTACTTGGAGAGATAAAGTTTACATACAAATTCACAAGACTGCTGTAAGTACTTCTGGATGAGATATAGAAATCTAATTCCTTAAACTAAAACTCAGTTGACTTCTACAAAGGTTTTCAGAGGAAGACATTTTGGAAGATCCTCACCCTCCCAGAATCGCACATTAGTGGCCCACTGTATAGGAATGCCCTTGGTCTGGGTTCTGCTGAATGCAAATTCAATATTAACTTTAGAGAAGAGAGATAGCGAACAACAGGCCAGCAGCAGAGTCTGTACCCCAGTTGCACGTTGCACCCAAGGCCATCTGCGCACAAGCTGGCCCTACAGAGGCAAGTGAGCCTCTCTCCCATGACTAAAGAGCAATAGAAGGCAAGTTTCTGAGAAAATCAAAATTCTTAAAACTGTAAATATTTACATTCAAGTTGTTAGAATATCACTCATTTCCCATCAAAAGATCCTTTAGGGAAATAAGCTGATTACTATCATCACTGAGGCAGTAGTTTCAAAATGGTAGCCCTCATCTTCTCTGTGTATTCATGGCTTGGAAATCCCAGAGAATAATTTTTTCCCATTATTGGCATTCCCAATGTAACACTGCTAGCATGCAACAAATGTAGCTATGTTCTTATTTTTATTTCTAAAACATCTTCTACAGCTCCACTTGGAGAACACATGGTCTAAATACCAAGGAGAAATATTTTATAATTCAGTTAATTGCCAGTGACAACCTACAGCATAACTGAACTGGTTTCCTATGTCTCATATTCCATGGAGATCAAACTGCACCTTCATGTATATGAAAAAAATAGATCTAGTGTAAAAGAATCCACAATATTAGTATTTCTAAAAATTTCATGGTAAAATGGATCCTAAAAAAACCTAATATAACTTAATTTTTAAGAGTCCCTCCAGATTTCAAAACAGGTAAGTTGAACCCTCAGTTTACTTAGTTCACTAAGTAAAGCCTCCTGATGCTAGAGTTTGGGGTACCAAATCATGCATGAAACTTACACTAACCCCAGTGAAATGCAAAACGTCTCTTTTAAAAATAGAACCTTGTATTTAGTTAAGCTTTCAACCCTTGACTGCCTCTAAATTGCCAGACATTTTTCTCTCCGCAAAAGGACTAGCTCCTATACCCGTAGGTTTTCCTTTCCTTTGGAAAGTAAAATAAATCAAATGGGGAAATATTTTTGGCTCTTGAATTGATTAATTATTTGGCCAACATTTATATAAGGTGTCTGTGAGGGCCTTTGGGAGCAATTGCTTAAAATAAGTCCTTGCAAGTTGCCCGCTCTTTGCCTAAAGTGATCTTTCACCTTAAAGTGTAGTGAGGTGACTGAATGTCAGTGCCGTCTTTCTGATGGCCAGTAGTGATCCTTGGAGAAAGGTCAGTAGCCTCATCTATTTTTGATGACATTCCAAAATAGTGCATGACACCTGACACTTAACCCTTTCCCACCTGAGGGAAATGCAGACGTGGGTCATTTTAATACCAGCAGGAAAATCAATTATGCAAAAGAATGCAAGGACTCCTTCTAAAGGGAAATCTGAGCCTTCTTTACAACTAGTTTTAAATTCTCATTCCTCAGAGTAGATAAACCTGTCAGTAATTTCCCCCTATAAAGCATCTATCGCAGTATTTCTGCAGAATTGTGGGTTGCTTCATGCAGCTGACTTGCTCTTACACCAAATGTGGGAAAATTAAATGAAAATCCAAAAGAAACAATGGAACCTTGTAATATGAAATAGTTCTAGAATTTTAAAACTTTTATGCTACTCTCATTTTATAGATGAGGAAAATAGAGTCTTGCAAAGAGTGTGATTTCCTTCCAGCTACAGTATACTTCTTAGTGATTCTGCTGTCCTTGCCCTAGCTGGAGTTCTGAGTAATGTCCTTGTTCCAAACAGTCAATTTCTGTAATCTTTTAATACCAATCTCATGTTGCCAATCCACAGCTCTTTGTCTGATGATATATTTCTATCATACATTAAAAATATGAAATAATTGTTAGTGCATTCTTCTCTCAAAGGTCAGGAGCAGTGCCTTAGATATCTTTTTTATTTCCAATCCCAACTGCAGTACAGTGTATATAGAAGTTACAAAAATTATTCAAAGTATTTGGCTCAACATCATATAAGTTATTGTGAAAAGAACCACTGGTTCATTTTTCAATACTCTTCAGCTAGTATTACTTTCATTATGTTTACTCAGAGATTTTAGGACTGGCTTTGCCATATTACAATTCTCTTTCTATCAAGATAGACCTGCAAAACTATAATAGTGTACTTAGGCAGATATATACTTTTATGACACCAAATCTCATAAAGTATAAAAGATAGCATGGATTTAGAATTTAAGCAACGTAGAATTAAAATGCTGATTCTGCCTGTCTACTTGAGAAATTATTCACCTTATCTAAATCTCCTTTCTCCAAAGAGTTATTGTTAAATTTAAATGATATTATGTTTATAAAACCTAGACAAACAATAGACAGATTTGTGCAGATTGCTTTTCTCCTGTAATTTGACACTTTATAATTCACAGGTATTTTGGACAGCCTTTATATTAGACAGCTTTGCCATTGTTGAGACAACCATCACCCACAATTTAAAAGAGAGCTCAGCTGGCTTGATTTGGTGTATGGTGTCTAATGGTTCAGTCCATCATTCACTGCATCAAACACAGAAACGTCATGGTGGAAGGGCATAGTGAAGTGAACCTGCTTAATTCATTGTAGCCAAAAAGTGGAACAGAGAAGCAGTGTCAGAGAGGAAGGGAACAGAAACCAGATTAATGACCCCAAGGTCAAATCTCCATGATTCACCCAGATACAAAGAGAAACATGTTTTAGGAATCTCTGGATGGATTCCAGTCCAATGAAGATGACTCAATTAAGGCTAATCGGCACATAAATTCTTTCATTTGTGACAATTCAACTTCATGAAGTGGACATAAAAGATATGATCCCCTAATCATAAACAAAGAAAATCAAATGTTTGGGGTATGTTTGTGGATAAGTAAAACCTGTCATTCTGTCCAACAATCAGCACAGTATCCATCCAGTGCCAAAAAGTAAAGCTTAATTGTTTTATGTGCTAAAGTAAAAGAAAAACACTATCACCTCTTCTAATTGATACTTGCATTTCCCAGACAAAATCTTTGAGAAGCCAAGGTGAACTAAGTGCAGCCTCGGCAATAGATAGTATCCAGTGTGACAAAGACTAGTTTGAGTCAGGTCTATTAGGATGCGAATGAATGTGATAGGATTATAAAAAATCCAGGCACTTAAATTATGAAGAAGTTATGTCATTAATTTGTAAATGAAATGTACAAGTATATCTTTTTACATGCCACTGAAATAGTTCAGGTGACACATGCCTCGTATTTCTCCAAATAGGTCACTCTACTTACTACATTTTCTGCATTACCAGTGTTCACAAAGGCATTCAAAAAGCTGGTATACCTAGTAGACATTCCTTATATAGTGAGAAAATGGCAGTCATACTACTATGGTATGATGTTAGCGGTGATTAGTTGAGCAAGGATGGAGGTAGAGGATAATGACAATCTTCTTTAAGCAAAACATGAGACTAGTAAGAAGAGATGGATCTTTAAGTTATCTGTCATGAAAGAGTCCTACAAATAAGTAGATGCTTGGGTAAAGCTAAGCCAGAAGAGTGACTACAGGTTGATAACCAAAATTTTATAGCTTTCAATGTCACCCACACAAAAGAGGTCACCTCGGGCTGAACAAGTTTGGTGAGTCTGCACCCACAGCTATTACTTTGTACAGCATGGATTTCCAGGCTTTCTTTATGTTACCCAGATGTGATCAGCATACATGCATGTGGGGGTGATTGTAGAGCTGACCAGTGATGGTAGTCATCTAACCAGGGTGTTACTGGATGCCTCTGGATCTCCATTTCCCCCAGGAAGATAGCTGATTTCCTTGATCTTCGCTGGTAGGAAAAACAGCATTGAAGGATTTCTGCTCTATTCTGTAAACATGATATGGCTTCCCCTTTTATCCCTGATTACCCTTTTCCCTCTTTCACTTTATCTTTCTTGGGACAAGGTCCTACAGTCCTGCTTTCCAGTACAATTAGTATGGAACAATATATGCTGACTTAGACTTGGAAAGACACAATTGCATAGGTTCATGGAAACCTCTAAAACTTTTCAGTGTGCTAAGTGTCCTGGAAGCTAACACTTTGCCATTTGCCTTTCACTGTCACTTTTTCATCTATCTTCAGAACCCAAAAGCTTTGGAAATTCAGAATAAAGGAGAAAGAGAGGATAAGATACAGTGGGTTACCAGGTACTTTTAATTTTGGAAAGCAGGCCACTTGGTATTTGGGAAATAATCATGAAAATAAGTCAGCTTTATATTTCGTTTTTATATTTTTCTGCTGGATGGTTAAGACCAAGGTAAAGCAGGACCTATGCAACAAGAGTGGTAGCTTGTGGGTCTGATAAGATCAGTGAAATGCCCTCAGGATTTATCCTGAGATCCTGTACCTCAGATTGTAGAACCTTTGTCAGTGTCAGACATGTGGATGAGTCACAGCCATTGCTTGGCCAATGTGCTCTCTGTGAAAGCTTGAGAAGTAAAGTCATGGTGTTATGTTGAGCTGTAGGGGACTCAGGTCAACAATTTCTGACATTGCCCGTCAAGCAGAAGACCCAATATTATTATGGTCTACTGGACTCTTTTAGAATATTTTGCTGAGTTTACACACCTATAATATTCAAATAATGGAACTTAACAATAAAAAGAGGATGCAGATGAATGTCCATTTTGTATCTATGTATTCAAATGGCTAGGATCGATATACAGTTACATTCTCTTAATGAATAGAGGGATTTGTTCTAATGGTGTTTGCAAGTAGGATATCATGTCTGCATCTTGTACAGCAATTAACCACTAGGAAGAATGTATGCAATGTGTTAATTATTGAAACTGTCCTACCAGTTTGGTTTGAAACTGTCTCATTGCTATATGTTTCTCAATAAATTTATGGGAAAAAAAGTCAGCTTTAGAGGTATTTTTTGTATCCTTTCTTTGAAAAAATTAGTTTAGCATTTTATATTTACATAAAAATTGCAAAGATAGTTCAGTAAGTTTCTATATACCCTACACTTAATTTCCAATTTCTATAGACCCTACATTCAATAATTAACATCCCATTATTATGCTGTACTTCTCATAAAGGATTAATGATGATAAATTATAATAAAGTAAATTTTAGTAAATCAAATAAATTTTAGTAAACCAATATAAATTGGTATTAAATTTAAAGTTGATCATTACTAATGTCCATACTTGGTTGAAAAGTCCTCAGGTTTTTCCTAGTGTCTTTTTCTGTTCCGGGATCCTATCCAGAACACTGCTTTGTACTTCATAGGTATGCATCTTAGGCTCTTGGCCTCACACATATTGTTCCTTGGTTTTATGCTTTTAATATATATATATATATATATTTGTATTTTAGGGAAGGGTGTGAAGGGTCTTACTACTAAATTGGACTCATCGTGATCTGCCTATTTACAGCCTCACAAGAGCTGGATTACAGGTGCGCGCCACCATGCCCAGTATCACTGGCCATCTCAGCGCACCTTGGGGGCGGGGCTGGCAAGGCATGCCCGGGAATCGAACCCCCAACCCCTGAGCCTGCTTGCAGGTGCTTTAATCTGCTGAGCTATTTGGCCGGCCCTTTATGTTTTTAATATTGTGGTCCAGGTATTCTGTAGCATGTCCTTTGGTTAGGATTTATGTCAAATTTTTATAAAGTTATGGATTTTGGGGAAAAGCACCACAAAGACAAATTAACATTCCTGTCACATCAAATCACAGATTACACCGCCATTGTGCTATTTCTTTTAACTGTGGTCACGATCGCCTGCCTGTGGTGTTGCTTTTCAGGCTTTGAACTATGTTAATTTTTTCACCCTTTTCTGTTGTCACCTCTGAAGGGAAGTCACAAGACACATCCCACTTTCAAGCGATGGAGAGTTTCACTCCACCTCTTTAGTGGCAAAGTGTAGCCATAAATTCTATTTGTGGTTTTGAATGCTGTACTTGCTTGCTGTCTTGCACTAGTCTATTGATTTATTCTTTCATAACAATATAGAGGCTCAGGAATGTCATGCAATGCATACGGACTGGGAATATAAAAATACTACTTTGTTGATTCTGTTGTCCAAATTGTCCTAATTGTAGGTATGTCTCGTAGTTTAAGTTAAAATTTTCTATACTTACTAAGCACTTACTGTACCTAAAATTATACAAGGACTGAAGATATATAACTAAAATGAAGTATTCTATTACCTACAAAGAATTTAAATCAAGGAAGATGCTATAGGAGAAAAGGAGAATTTCACATAAGTAACCTCTATGCAATTAAAACAGAGGAAATACCCAACTTGAATCTCCTATTTACTAATTAATAGCACCATGTCTCATAGCCAATTATTTCATCTTTCTGATATCAAAAGTATTCTAAGGGCTGGAGAGATGGCTCAGTGGTCTAAAGCACCTACTTAAAACAAGCTCAGCAAAAGCATCAGGGACCGCGGTTCAATCCCCCAGCACCACATGCCAGCCAGCCCCGCCCCCTGGTGGGCTGAGCTGGCCACACTCACACACACCACTCTCTCTCTCTCTCTCTCTCTCTCTCTCTCTCTCTCTCTCTCTCAAATAAATTAAAAAAAAAAAGTATTCTAAGAAACAAAAACTTTACTTTGCTCATGTGTTTAGAAGACCAATTAAATCAATTAATTTGGAAGGCATTAGTGCATCATGGTGGTTAAGAACTTGGACGGAAGAGTCATATACTGCCCTGCCTTTCCCATAAGTAGCTCTACGACAAGTTACAGAGCTTGTCTACTTGGACTGGTTAGTGAGCCTCTCAGTCTTCAGCTTTTATTACCTGTGAAGTGGGAGCATGGGCAGAGCAGAAGATTAGGTAGCTTTTGTGGTTATCAAGAAATTATTTTCAGCTAGTGATCAGAAGGTTGCAGCCTTTTGGTACTTCTTTCTTTCTTTCTTTCTTTCTTTCTTTCTTTCTTTCTTTCTTTCTTTCTTTCCTTCCTTCTTTCTTTCATACTGGGATTCAAACTCAGGACCTTGCATTTACCAGGCAGATGCTGAAGCTACTGAACTATCTCCCTGATGCCTCTGTGTGATTTTTCAGGTCAGCATTAGAGATAAGGCATAAGGTCTGACAAAGAAGTGAGACCTTAATAGATCAAGCTACAGTACTGGCAAAGCTGTGTAGCCACTGCCGACTGAGCATGAGTGTATAATTGTGCCCACAGAGCACCACATTCCACCGTAGCATAAAGACTTCACCCAGTGTGAGTGCACAGCAGCAAACTAGTGGTGGGAAACTGTTCTGCCTCAGCTGCCCCTGATATCACATGAAATAGCTGTTGATTTCATTGTCTGTCTCTCTCCATTGGGCCCTAAGCCCCTTGTGACTCTGAGCATAGCTATGTCTCTTAGCATTAAGTGAAAGAGCCACTGAATAAATATTTGCTTACAAAGTGAATGATGCATAACAAGTTTTGATCATGTTTAATGAAACTTAACTGCCAACACGTAGGGTCCTTAACAATGGGACAACCAATGTTGATAGAAAATTACTTTCATTCATTATTGAAGAACTGGAAGTGCAGCGTGGAATAACAAGAAAATTGGTTTAAAAATGAAACATTGTGCCTGATTTTTTTTTAATTCCTCTCTCATCAAGTTTTTGTCTTGTGACCAGTTAGAGCTATCTGATTTTCACTGTTACATAGTCCTGTCTGATGCTCTGATTGAGACCAATGCGATCTTTACTAAAAGGAATCAAGGAGTAAAGAAACTTATGATTCAATTAAGATCCTATTCCATTTACTACCAGACCTTTTTCTGACTTTAATGCCTTATTTTATTGATAGGATTTCTAAAGTTTAAACCAAATCCATGATTTCAACACTGACCCCCAGTTTTGTTGACCCTCCTTTTTCCTGGTACTAACCTTATTTTAAGACCATGATTCCTTAAATCATGCTAACCTGTAGAGCTAGAATGTTGCTGTTGATATGTAGATCTGTGTCTGAGATCTGTATTTCACCTCTCTCTGAGAGTGGCCAATAATCTAAGAGATAACATATTCATGTGTAGAAACAACTTCGGATTTTCCAAACACACATTCTGATCTCAGTTCACAAGTTATGTCCACCCAGTATCTAATTACAATATCACACTTGGCTTAGTTTCCTTTGACCTCATCGAGGCTCAATATACCCGTCTATTATGAAGTTTCATATGGTTTTTCATCCCTTCTTTTCTAACTGCCATAGCCTGCTTCAGCAACAGTAGAATCTCAGCATTCTAATTCTGACTCTGTCTGGTTTTGTGCCCCTCATATTTCTGCTACTCACCATTCTGTGTCTTATTGTACAACTTGGAAGAGTTAAACATATGGATGGGTTCACATTGGTCTTCATCATTTGTGAACCTATTGATCTCATTGCCCTGAAAAGCACTAACTCAAGTTGGCCATATAGAACTTCATCTCTCCTTTAAGTATTTAGAGAAACCATCAAGTCCATAAATAGTTAACTAAAAATAAATCTGGCAATTTCAAAGTTATTGGTTTAGGGAAGATTCTGCTACCAGATAAGAATAGCTTCTGAAAAATAAAAATTTAACCATTAGTTTCATTCATTCATTTTTCCATTTAAAATGAACTTTTTTCAACTTCTCCACTGGAGTAAACACACCTTTATTTTAAAGTATAATTTTTATCTTGCTGTAAACTTCAGTGTTTCTATTCATTAGACATCAAATATAAAGGTAAAACTCATTCCATTTCAGAGATTTTGTTTCTTTGCAATGGGGTTATTTTCTTTCCTCCAAAAGCCTAATTCAAAGTTAAAACAGCAATAGATACCATTCATTTATGAATAACTAAAGTCAGTCTTGACCAAAATATTGTTTTAAGTATGTTGAACTTCACTCAGATATTTATGACCTAATATCTTCTGTTCAATTTTTGGATACTATCAGCGTGAAACTAGAAATGTTCAGTGCTCCTTGGGCCTTCATAAATTCTGTTTTTGATTAAGATTTAGTTACAGGTATGATTATGAAGCCTATGTAGGAGGTAGGGCAAAAGGAAATTGAATTTGCTCCTCTCACAGCCACGCCCCAAGGCAAGTTCTGCGTGTCCCCCAGTTGTGGAATGGACACCAGTAAGATACTGAGCTGTTGTTTATTGTCACTATTTAGTAAATCTTTGCTTTTCTCTTATTTTTTTATTTGTCCTGTAGAAATAATTGAATAACAACCAAAGGAGAGAAACAATGACTATTTACCCAAAGGAGTAAGCTACTATCACTTATGTTTGGCAAACACAAGGGCACAGAAGTCTTCTAGCAGGGAAAAGTGAAGGCTTTCAGGTATGCCCTAACTGAAGGCCTCTGACTGTAAGTATCTTGGTTGAAGGTGTTGGCCTACAGGAGCTAGAGAAAGGCTAACTGGAAACTGGGAATCCTACATAATGTTCACGGCCACATATTTGGTCTTCTCTGATTGGTCCTAGGATGGAAGTAGAGACAAAAATAACATGCACACATGTGGCTGTGTTTTGAGTTCATTTGGGAAATACCCAGGAGGGGAATACTAGAGGCCATACTCTTAAGTGGAATAAATCAGACCCGCATGTGCAAACATTGTATTGTCTCCTTAGCGTAAGATCCTGAAAGAGTAAATAAAATTGGAAAAGTATAAAATATACAATAGATTCTTAAAAAGAAGATAATAATCAGTTCAAGAGGAAGGAAAAAATGGGATGAGGACAAGCACAGGGTTCTATATAATTATGTATGTATCCATATATAAGGATGGTTTGGATAATGATACTACTGATTTCTGCTGGTCTTTAGAGGGAAGCAGTTGATGCTTAAATTTTTTTCTTGTCCTTTTTGATCTCTTATAACTTTTTAAAACCAGTTTTACACACTTGTATCTGACAATCTGAATAACTAATTTGAAGACAACATTATGCATTTGTCTTAGTTACTCTTCTCTCGTTGCTGGGACAAATACCCGACACTCAAAATGAAGG
>NW_004524664.1:7489861-7513041 GCF_000260255.1 Octodon degus | reverse complement strand
CACCTTACATTGTAATGCAAATTACCTGCCCCAGGGCAGGTGCAGCAACCACACCCACAGTAATCAATCCCAAACTCCAGAAGCCACCCCAAGACTGCCTGCGGCTTTGGGGGGACACCTAGACACAAACCATAGCAGCATTATAGCAACCATTGTTGAATTCCTATCATTTTGTTTGGTGAAATTCTCTATCATTTCTATTTTTGTTGGGGGTTGGGGTTAGAAAAATAAAATAAGGGAAGTGGTTAGTTATTAATAATATTGGTCATTTTTAACAGATCATTACAGAAATTATTGTCTATCTTCCCACGTTATTACTGCCAATATCAATTTGTCTTCCCAGAGGTCTGATGTGCAAGGCTGCTCTGAGCTTGTTGATTGCAGATGAAGCGATGCTTCTCCTGATTGCTGTAGCTCGGGAGCATAAATGCTATTTTCATCTCTGATATAGATGCTGTCCACTGATATGCTCAGTCTGTCTCCTTCAAATTTGTATCCATTTTTCTCCAAAATTTCCTTCTCATTTTTGGTTTTTGTCTTCTTTCTCTCTCTTTGTTTTCTAAGTGTCCAGTAAAAATTGAGAAGGAGTAATGTGGAATGTAGGCAACATACAGCAAGTGCAGAAGTGTGGTGTTTATTCACCACAAGCTCTGAACAGATCATATCTTCATGAAGGGATGGAAAGGTTGGACAAATTAGAGGTGTAAAAGGCACATAAAGTTTGTATTGATTAATAAATATTGAGTGCTATACTTCGGCTATACTCAAATATAATGTTAAAATGATTTTTTGTATGAGTTTCCCAGGAAATAGAAAGTCTAAATTTGAAAATGTGATTCAATACCATTTAGGGGCTAGGTAAAAGTAAATTCACTACATTTCAGACTTTGCCAACACATGAAACTATTTGGAGTTAAGGTAGCAGAAAAATTAACATAACCTCCAATCTGTATTTCTAAAATATTTAATGTTGTTCATTTTAGGAATTATGATTGGGTATTAAATATGACCATATGGCCTAACAGTACTTCTTCCTTGAAGATCCATTTAGTTCTATAAATGAGGCTTTTAAAAAAGTTAGTGTTCTGTGTCTTCTCTGGATGTCAGCAAATAGAGAAGCAAATCTGAGTTAGTGAACATCAAGACAGGGAAACTCATTTTAATTAAGAAACAGAAGTAAAATCTTTATAAGACACCAACTTCTAAGTACTAAAATCCTATACTCAAAGTACTACAAATATAGAAATATGTCCTCCTCATTGTAGGCTTGCAAAATTTGTGGATCACACTCTTCTATGAGTAATTTATTGTTAATGAGATTCTTTCACTCTTCTGGATTTTTAGTGCCGATTAGGCACTGACACCTTTAGTTGCAAACACTTGCGTCATATTTCCCCATGCACTCTTAGCTCAGAACAATATGCAGTCTCTCTACAGGATATGACTATTGCTTCTGCCTCTTAAGCCAAAGAGGTGCATAAGTTAGGCTAGCTATCACAGCAGCCTGCCTGGGAATAAATGGACCCAAGGACAGCATTATTGCAGGTGGTCCAGTTGTGCCAGCTGACTCACTATTCACAGTAATTTTACTAATGCATCCTGAATTTTGAAAGCCTGATGAATCACCCCTTATGGCCAATTGCTTACATTATCAAGCAGAACAGAAATGCATTTACATATACTGGTACAATTTGTTGCTGGATCTACCAATTTAATCCCTCTTTTCTAACTCTTCTAACTTCCTGTGCACAAAGTAAATAAGCATTTAGCCAATAAATTGTTCTAGAATACATAAAATCAGAATCTTTTTAGTTTTCTTTCACATTTTGTTCCTACATTTTTTCCATGGAAGAGATTAGCCAACATAGATAAATGTTCAGCATACTAAAATGCTGCACATATGAGAATATGAAGCATTTTTTGACATGGCTTACAAAGAAAATACACTTTTATTAATCAAGAAGAGGCAGAAAGTGGAATAAATTCTTTCTGGAAAGTACATTGAATCTAAAAAGTTTTGAATTGCAATGAATCAGATTTATATGAGATAACATAAAATCATTTGTAAAAAAGTAGTGATGTTATTGTGCTTGAAAGGAGGAAGCATCTTTTTCAGGTAACAATAGTGTCCGTGTTCCTGTGGCCATGCTGTACCATTATGATCATCTCTCATCATTTACAATACATGGTACTTTTTATCTTTAGAACATTTGGTGCATTTTATCAAATTTTCCACACATCACTAGGAACCACTGGCCTATAACAACCTGGATGTCACACAGTACTTTTGAAAAGCACCTAAGGATGTTATTTACTGAATTATCGCTGATAGGAACAGGACATTTATATTTATCATCATCTCCCAAGGAACAGGATCAGTTATTTGACCAAGGCTTGAAAGTATTTTTTCTAATATTCTCCAAGGGATAGATGTGATTGTTCCTCATATTCCCTGGGGCATGCCTGGCTTTCTCATTATGCCTTTTATGTGTTTGCTTTGCACCCACAGCTGTGTCATCAAACACCTCATATTATGTCTGAACATCTTAAATTCCATGTTCATCAGAGAGTAATTCTAAGTGAGCAACACAGCTGAAGTAAAGTATTAGAAAGCGTTCTCTAAATATCAAATATTCATAGAGTTGGAAGGATTTTGAAGAATCACATTCTAATGATACAATTTTTAAGCGAATGCTTGAAATTCTTCTGTATTAGATAACTCATCAGAGCCTATAATAATTGCAAAAGACACAATCTTATACATTATAATCCCAAAGGCTGAATTCCTGTAATCTCTAGATCGCTAAAATCTAAAACCTCACATTCACAATTCAAAATGTGCAAATTCCTGAAAGTTGAACACAAGAAAATCAAAATTCTTAAGACTATAGTTTCCACTGGGGGCTATGTATAAAGGAAGAGATAAAAAGAATTCTATCACCTCCACTGCTACAAACAGCCCACTGTGGTATGTGTGCCATAGGTTCCCCACCACTGCACAGAAGAATAACAAAAACTAGCTCAAACATGCCACTTGACTCCATTAGTATTCTTTCCACCTGATAAAATTCCAAAAGCTTTGAATTGAATTAAATCTATCTGTGCCTGAAGAAGCCAACAAAATTATTGATTGGTTCAAAGATAATTATGTGCAGTGGAGAATAGGAAACGAAATGCTATTTCTGTTTGATTACTATCGTTTCTATCACCTGTGTGATCTGCATGAGTACAAGAATGGGTTCGCACCTATCCTAAACTACAAAGAAAGGTAGTGTCTAGCAATGACAATACAAGTAGGGAATGTGCAGGTCAGTGTGTATTGAATTATAGAAGCACTTTGCAAACAGAGATATCACTTAAAAATGAATGTGAACAAATTCTTACTGGAAAGTTACCCTTTAAAAGAAAATACTCATCATAAGACATCAAAATATAATTAGTGACTATAAAACCTGCTCGCCTTGTGAACAGCCTCTATCCCTATATCTCTCTGTGATCTATCCCTGTTATACACTTAAACACATGCAATTATTGTTCTACTCTTACATTTTAAGATTTTTCCCACTCTTTAAAATGTCAGCATTATTGATTTTTAATTAATTAGTATTATTTTAAGTGTATAATTTTATGAAGTGTAGTGTCATAATCTAATATTTTTATTCAACATCTACAAATCAAAGCAGGGTAAGTAAGCCTCTTATTATTGAATTTAGTTTGCAGTTTTCTAGCTCTTCTTTGTGAATTTTTGGGAAAAATATGTAATAGTTTATTGTAAGGTACAATCACTCCACCATTTTCTAGAACCCTAAAACTTATTTCTATTTGTATCTTGGTACATGTTACCAAATTTATTTCTCTCCCTCTCTTCTAAATGCCTCCAACCTTTAGTAATCACTATTAGGCCATTAGTTCAGGTTTTTGGCATCCGCATTTGAGAAAGCAAATATTGTATTTTTCTTTTTGCACTTGACTTATTCAGTTCAATGTCCTCTACCTTCATTCATTTTGTTTCAAAAGGTGACATATCATTTTTATGGCTGAATGATATTCCATGGTGTATATATACATTTTCTTCATTCATTGACTGATAAGCCTCCAAGTTCATTCTATATCTCAGCTACTGGGAAAAGTGAAATAATAAGCATACATGTGCAGGTATCACTTTGCTGAGCTGTTTTTATTTCCTCTGAATGTGTATCAAGAAGAAAAATGGCTGAATTGTATAATAGTGCTCTTTGCATTTTTACTGGAGAATCTTCACACCATTTTCCACAATGGCTGTAGCAATTTATTTTCTTTTATTTTTTTTTTGCATTTTAATAATTTTACTGAGAAAGAAGTAACGAGATAGTTTCAAAACAGGTTAGTAGTACAGTTACAATATTTAATGCATTGCATATTATTGTCTTTGTAGTAGTTATTCCTAGTACAAGATGCAGACATAATATCTTGTCTAAACATTAATAGTACAAAAGCATCTCATTGAACTAAGAGGAAGTAGCTGTATATTTATGCTATTTTGTATATGCAGATATATATTTTTTCTCCTACAAAATGGTCCATTTATATCCCCTTTTTGTTTACTTTTGTCAGAGATATGTATTCCATTGCCATTCATATATTGTAGGTGCATGAATTCAGCAGAGTAATCCAATATAGTACCGTAGTCTATAATAGTAGTGGGTTTACAAAGTGCTGTACAGGGTTTCAGAGTAAGTCCTGAGGGTATTTGACTGACCTTGTCAGATACAACAGTTTCATTTTTTGTTATATAGTCTTGCTTTATCTTGGTCTTAAACATCCAGCAGAAAAGTATAAAATCAAGGTATAAAAAATAAAGCCTTATTAATATGTTGAGCTGTAAAAAGCTCAAGTCAACAACTTCTGACACTACAATTTATTTTCCTATCAATTGTGTGTAGGTTTTCTTCTTCTCTACTTTCTTGCCAAAAGTTGCTTTTATTGATAAAAACAATTCAAATGAGGTGAGTGGATATCTCTATGTTTCTCTCACAACTACTGATGTTAAAAAGTTTTTTTATGAATTTATTATTCATTTGGATTTCATTTTTGAGAGTTATCTATTTATATATTTTACCAACTTCATAAAACACTTCGATTTTTCTATTATTATTATTTATTTATTGTATTTAGGATAAGGTGTACAGGGTGTACAGGGTCTGACTGCATAGATCGGACTTGTAGTGATCCTCCTGTTTACAGCCTGCAAAGATCTGGGATTACAGACAGGAGCCCAGTCTAAATTGCCATCTCAACATGCCCCAGGGGTGGGGCCGGCAAGGCTGGCCCAGGGATGGAACTCCCGGCCCCTGTGTCTAAGCAGATGCTGTAATCTGCTGAGCTAGTTGGTTGGCCCTTGGGTTTCAAATATCAGAATTCTCTATATATTCTGAACTCTAATTCTTTATAGCATTAAGAGATTTTTCTTTTTTTCTTTTTTTCAGGTTTTCCTTATCCTGCTGGTTATTTTCTCTGCTCTGCAGAATATTCTTACTTTGATATCACATTGTCTATATTTGATTGTGTTGCCTCTGCTTTTGAGGTCTTGTCCAAAATATCCTTCCCTACTTTTCCAATACATTCAATATCTCAGGTCTTATAATTAGGTGATTTTTTTATTTGAAAGAGAATAAAACATAAGAAAAAACTTTAAAAACAATACAGAATTTCAAAACAGGATTGTAAGTAATCAATAAATTTTGTTGCATTGCATAGGGTTATCGTCAAAGTATTGTTTAGATAACAACTACTTCAAAGTAGTTGTTTTACAAGAATATAAAATTGGTCAAAAATTAAGCATTAAATATTCCCTACAATAAAGCAATAGAAAGTAGTATAATTATCTTAGCTAATGCATATAATTTATTAATATTATCTATGTATATGTATAAATTTCCCTTCTTTTTTTCCCCTTTCCCTAGAAATTTATTTCACTTTCGCAAAATTTGCTGTACCTTTCTGATTTTAATTATTCCTTCATTTTCTTATGCTGTAAGCAACGAGGTGTTTGACTCTGCTTGAGCTGACTTTCATAGAGGGTGAGATATATTGGTCTATATTGTATCTTTTGCACATGGGTATCCAGTTTGTCCTACACTGTGTACTGAAGAAGTTGTCTTTTTTGCTGTGCGTGGTTTTGGCATCTTTGTCAAATATTAGCTGGCTGTAACTCTATGGGTTTATTCCTGGGTATGCTGCTCTACTGATGCTCTATTGGTACTCTAGTTTTCTATTTTAATACTAGTATTACATTACAGTGCCTTTGTATTATCCTTTGAAGTCAAGTAGTGTATGTCTCCATAAATGGTTTTTTTTTGTTTTTTTTTTTTTCAAGATTACCTTGGCTATTCAGAATATTTTGTGCTGCAACATAAAATTTTAGAATAAATTTTCTCCTTGTATGAAGATGTCTCTGGTACTTTTGGTAGATTACAACAACTTTATACAACAGGATATTTGAAAACCTTCATACACATCTTTGTTCCATGAGCCTTTTGGTTTTTCTTCATGTGGAGTCCTGATTTGTAAGCAGATACACTTTGATTCCTTCCCCCCTTTTTCCTTTCACGCCTTTCTCTTGTCTAATTTTTCTGACTGACACTTTCAGTTCTATGGTGAAAATAAAATGACTTATTATAAATTTTAGAAGAAAAGTTTTCTAATTCTCCCCATTTGGCATAGTCCTGGATGTGGACATCTGCTATAATCCTGTATACTAAGATATATCCTGTCTGTACACAATTGGCTTAGAGTTATCGTCATGAAGGGATACTGAATTTCATTTTATTATCTTTCTGCATCTTTTCAGATAATCATATAATTGTTTTGCTAATGAGATGTATTCTGTCTGATTTGCAAATTTTGAAGTATCTTTAGCTATCAAGGGATCCATTCAACCAGAAGACCTGCACATTGATTTTGTCAACAAGTGGAGCATTTTCTGAACTACACCACAAAAGAGGCCACAAAACAAATCTCTACAAAATTTTAAAAGTTGAAATTCTATCATGTATCTTTACTAATCACAATAATATAAAATTAAAAATTAACACTGAATGCCATCTTAGAAATAATCAAATTCACGGCATTGATGAAAATGCTATAGGATGAACAATGATTTATTGAAGAAATAAAAAGGGAAGCTTAAAACAATTCTTGAAACATGTGAAAACAGAAGCAAACTACATCAAAACTTAAGAGATATGGCAAAAGCACTACTAAGACAAAAGTTCATAAAAAGAAAAACTTCTTAAATACCTGAAAACTAAATGACAATACATAGTTAAAAGAGGAAATCATGTTGGTAATCAGAACTTCCTATACATAAAATAAAATGAAAATACAACGTGGGAACATCATTAGGACACAGTAAAAGCAATGTAAAAAATTCCACCACTAAAGACTATCATCAGAGAAATCTCAAGCCAATAATATGAATATTTAGAAGCAATAATTTAAAGATTAAAAACAGAAGAGCAAAATCAGCTTAAACTAGAAAGATGAAGCTTATAAATAAGCAAAAAACAATGAAATTGAAGCAGAAAATGAATAGTTTGATAGTCCTTTAAATATCAGTAAAATTTACATGCCTCCAAAACAATATGTCAGTTATTAAAGGAATAATAAGAAAATAATATTAAGGATTTGACATGCATGCATAAATACAAAAACTGAAATGAAATCAGAAGAGCATAAACTAGTATGGAATTCCCCGAGAAAAATAGAAAATTTGAATACCTCTATAAGTACAAAGGAACTTAATTCTTCATGAAAGAAAAAAAAAAAGCCTTCAGAAAGGAATATTTAAGGCCAGATAGTTCTACTGACAAATTCTACTGAAGTTTTATAAAAGAAGTAATACCAAATCTACACAATTTATTACAGAAAATAGAAGAAACAAAATTTTGCTCATCTATGTTCTTAATTTCTAATCCAGGTAAAAATATCACAAGAGAGTTAAAGCCCAATATCTTTCATGAATATAGGTAAAGTAATCATTAACACACTATTAATAGATTTTAGTAAAGAATGAAAATAATTATAAAAACTATGACAAATAGAATATTATGCTTCTATAATATTGTACAATACTATCTCCTATACTGACTAAAGAGAAAAATCATACCAACCAATGCAGAAATATATTTGACAAATTTCAGTACTAATTTATGTGAAAATATCATACAACTAGGAATAGAAAAACACATTCTCAATTCAACAAATAGTATCTTTTTTACTGCAACAATCATTATATTTAAAGTATAAAAATATACTACTTTTCCGCAAGGATTAAGAACAAGCAGAATATACATTCTCATCATTTTTATTCAACCTTGTAACTTGAAATTGTACATTTTTGTTGTAAGACAATGTGTATATATAAAAGATAGAGAGATTTTGTGTGAAAGCATAAAACTCTTATTTCTCACAGATATATTGTGGTCTCAATAGTGTATTATAAGGATTTTACATGGAATACTTCTAAAATTGATACATAAGTTCAGTAAATTTCTAGCTACATAAGAAAAATACAAAAGAATCATTTATCTTTCCATACCCTAGCAATGAACACATGAACATCAAAACTACAAAATTGAAAACGATCTGTGATTATACAGGAAATATAAAATAGATCAATGCAAATAAAAAGAAAATGTATAAGTATTTTTAAAAATACAAGGTACAGATTTACAAAAATGAATGATGGTAATTTCAGTTCTCCACATGTTGCCAGGCAAGTGTAACTATTTCCATCAAAATAGCAGAAAATTTTAATGATATAGGTTATTCTTCAATTTAATGTAGATGCAATTGAACCAAAATAGGTAACTTAGTTTGGTAAAGATGTAACTACATCTTTAAATATTGACTGTAGTGTCAGTGGAGAAGAGCAGAGGTTGAAATGCACAGTCTAGAAGTGGGACCACACAAGCTTGCTCACTTGATTTGGAGAAATGTACAAAAGTAATTTAATGTAAGAAACACAGACCCTTCAAGAATGATTTTGGAGAAATTTAACATCCTCATGTAACTTCAAATGTGAACTTTGACTTAAATCTGTCACTATTCTTTTAACTATTATCTTAAAATTCATTATGGATGTACACGTAAAACTGCGAAACATGTAACAACAGAAAAATCTCTAAAAACTAAGGCTAAAGTGTCCTCAGAATTGACATCAGAGCATTGTCAAACAAAGAAAATGTTCCTATGTAGAACCTCACCAATTGAAAAATTTTGGTTTGGGACTGGGCAGTTCCAGAAGAACCCCCAGCAGACAGGCCCACTTTGGAACTGGGCAAGAGCCATAAGAAGCCCAGTGGAGAGGCCAATTTTAAGACTGGGTGCCAAAACCTTCAGCATAGAGGCTAAAGTTGAGTGAACTAAACCAGGAGCAAAACATCTAGCCATCCAGACACAGCAGGTTTACTTACACAGGCTGCAGCAGAAAGGAGGCAAGTATAGCAGCCAGATCCAAGCCAGGCCCAGCTGGTCAAGTTTGAGTTCAGTAGATCCTGACCCAGTGGGCTGAGGCATACTTCTCAGCCCAGCTGGGCCCAGACCTCGATCCAGATCTAGGTGCGCATCCTCTGGAGAAAGAGGTGGTAAGAGCTACAAGACAAGGATGTCCTCTATCACCACTCCTATTCAATATAGTTCTGGAATCATTAGCTAGAACCATTAGACAAGAGAGATAAATAAAAGGAATACAACTCGGTAAAGAAGAATTTCAACTATTATTATTCACAGATGACATGATACTCTACTTGGAAGACCCAACAAAACTCCACCCAAGAAGCTCCTAGAATTAATAAACAAATTCAGTAGTACAGAAGGTTACAAAGTCAATACCCAAAAATCAAGAACATTCCTCTACACAGATAACAAATTCACTGAGAGATAAATTAGAGAAATAATACCCTTCATAATAGCACCCAAAAAGTGAAATACCTAGGAATTTATCTAACTAAGGAAGTAAAAGCTCGATACAATGAGAATTACAGTACTCTGAAAAAAAGAGATTAAAAAGGATCTTGGAAAATGTAAAGATATTCCTTGCTCCTAAAAAGGAAGAGCCAACATTGTGAAAATGGCCATTCTCCCAAAATTGTTATACAGATTCAATGCAATCCCTATCAAAACACCATGAACATACCTCACAGATCTAAGGGGAACATCCTATAATTTATTTGGAACCAGAAAAGACCTAGAACAGCAAAGGCAATCCTGGGCAACAAAGATAAGGCAGGAAGCATCACAGTCCCAGACTTGACATTATACTACAAAGCTACTGTGAAAAAAAATTTGCTCTGTGTAAAGATGAAAAGTCAAGCTTAGGGGGATAAGTTTTTAATAACCATATATCCCACACAGAATTTATATTTGAATATATATATAAAGAGTTCTCAAAAGTTGTGAGATAAATTAAAACAACCCTACGTGGAAAATGAATTGAAGCCATGATGTGGTATGTTGTCACACAAGGTATTTAAATGATAACATTTGAAAGTGTTCAGTATTATCAGTCACTAGAGAACTGATAGTTAAAGATACAGTGAATTGTCACAACACACACATATGAAAACCTATAGTAGGTGTGCATCTATTAACAAGGGTACTTGATTGGGAAGAGAGGGAAAATACAGATCACTTATGCATTCTTTGTTTAAATATAAAATACTTCACAGAATTTAGAAAATACTTTTAATTTGACAGATAGGTACCCAACTATTACACAGCAGAGCAGTTACAATCTTGGACACTTATCTCAGGGAATAAGGGACTATATCTACACAAGTATCTACACATATTTGTAGAGCCTTTACTTATAGTAGCCTCAAACTGGAAATAAACCCAGATGGCATTTAGTGAGTTAATGAGCAAACTCTGGCCTTGTGGAACAGTAAAAGCAAAGAAGCAGTACAAGGAACATAAAGCATTGATTCAACTGCCCAGAAGAAATTCCAGATAATTATGCTCATTGAAAGACCTAATCCCGTAGATTATAAAACCATTTATGTAACACTGTTAGAGTAATGATATTCTGGTTTTCTTATGGTTATTATTTGCATGATATGTCCTTTTCCATCTTTCTACTCTTGACCTACAAGTGTTCTTTAAGTTCAATAGTGTCTCTTGAAGAAAAAAGACAGAATAAATGAATCCAGTCTGATATTATGTAGTTTTGAGTGACTATATAAATAGATTAGTGACATGTTAGGGTGACAGTCTGCTATTTTGCATTCTCTGATTTCTGACTATTTTATTTCTGCTGTTTCTCAGTGAGTTTTTTTTTTAAATTCCATTAACATCTTGCAGCACATCTCGTTAAAAATTTTTGTATTACAGTGCATATACATAAAATATGAATCTACAACTATTGATATTTTATTACTTTGAGTGGAGTTTAGAAATTATGCATCATTGTACTCTTCCTCTTCATAACTGTCAAATATTTCTTCTATATGCATTTAGATCCACACCCTTTAGTGCATGAATACAAGATATTCCACATGAGAAAGGCAGCCTATAGTATGCACAAGCTATTGTCCTTTCTATTGTTCCTTTTCCTTGTCATTCATGTTCCTTCCTTTGTCACTTTCTTTCTGTTTACAGGATTTCTTTATTCTGAACATTACAAGTAAGACCGCGGGCAGAAAATTCTCCCTTACTTGAGGACCTCTTCACTCCCACTTACTTCATCCCTAAAAAAATATTTCTGCTGAATATAGACTATTGGGTTTAAGTTTCTTTTTACTTTCTTTCTTTCTTTTCAAATGTTGGGTCACAGCAGTCCTTCTGGGTTTCTTAGGTTCTTTGGTGAGAAATGTGATATTAGCTGAACTGATTCTTTTTGTTAGATAGGTAAGAATATTTGTCCTAACTGCTTTTAAGATTCCCTTTGTCTTCACTTTATAGCAATTGATTATTCTCTTAAAATTTATTCTATTTTCAACTAGCAAATAATTTTACATCTTTATGGTGTTCAATATGATTCTTTTTCTTGTTGATTTGAATGCATGTTGTTAGTGTTCATTCAAATTCCTGCACCTCATAAATATTTAACAATATATTTCAAGATAAATGTAAATAAAGAAGTCAGCTCTACAAAAAGTAGAGAGTATTCTAGACAATGAAAGAGAAGAAGAAAACAATATAAACTGACATTGAGCAACAGCTACTGTCCCAACATATTCTGAAATTCCTTTCCAAAGTGCCATCTTCGGTCTGGCTTTCTTCATCTTCTCAGTACACTGTCTGTGTCTACTTTTTGCTCAAGTAGAAACAAGCCAAGCTTCCAGGGCTGTAGCTCTTACTGTTTCTTTCCTGCTGCAAAAGTTGCTGGTCACTAGCCAAGGACTCACTCCATCTGAAGTCAAAATTCTGAAGAAAATAACACTTTCCAGTGTATCGAATCTCCCAGATACAAAGCACAAAGAAAAACTTTAAATGAAAGAGAGCACTTTGATAGAACTATCATGGACTAGAAATCAAATGACACAAGTTGTAGTATGTACAAATTACTGTCTTTGCTTGGGAAATCATTGTCTTTTTCCTAGGAAGACAAAAATCTTAGAAGTGAAAAAGAATTTAGCAGTTCAAACTGCAGCTCTGGTAACACAAACATGCTCACCAGCTTCCAGCTTCCACAACAGATGAATTACTACATCTCACAAAGTACATGTCTTGTTTTTTGTTGCCTGGCAGTAAATGGAAATAAACACTAACTGGTGTGTGTGTGTGTGTGTGTGTGTGTGTGTGTGCATGCATGCACACTCACATGCACACACACTCGTGCATGTGCACTTGTTTGATATTTACACACAGAAAAAAGAGACAAGAACAAAAATTTAAGGTTTCTTGAAAGAAAGTGGTAATATTCAACCATATGTCCAATCTTACATAACAATATCTGTTAATTTGAGCAATAGATTTGATGATAAAATACATAATATATCAACCATTGTTAATCATATATTCTTGGTTTGAAAATCTATAACATATTACTGTTGTATATTGCCCTATTTCTTTCTTCGTTTCTGATTTTTGTTCTTGCTTTGCTTTTATTTTTCATAGTAAAATTAAATTAAAAAACATAAGATATTTACAAGCAGACTCTAGATGTACTTTTTAAAAATGAGGTTATAAAATAGGACGTAAACAGTTTGATTTCTGCAGAAAGGCATACATATGCAAGAAAAGGGTAACCTTACATGAACTGAAACTGAATAGTCATAGTTTTTCTACCTTGCTGTCAATGGCCCTTCTTGTGTGTTTGGAAGGTAATTGGAATGGGATGGTTCTTTATTAATCTGTGAATTCATCCTCTAAGGAGTGGTAGCTGGGTGTTGCTGGAATCTGGTCAAGAGAGGGGACTTGTGACATCACCCGGAGGAGTATACTTAATTCTCCACCCCTCCCACTGCTCTGCCCCTTGGCACCAGGACTCCAGGAGCCTCCTGCCGGGCAGCCCATTTGTCATCCTGTTTCTACTTTGGAGCTGGCTAATCATGGACTGAAACTTCTGAAGCTGTCAGACAACATAATGCTGTCCTACTTTAAGTTGTGGGCACTCAGTCTCACGCTACAAAACAGTGACTAAGACACCTCTGTGCTAGAAGCACAAATTTCACTAGAATTTTTCTCAAGAAAATAGCACACACATAGGCCACATCTTCTTAAGTTAGTGCTGAGCCCTATCCACAGAAGAAGAAGTCTAGGCAAGAGGAAAAAGCATGGAAGAGGTTTGTTTTTAAATGATCCGAGCACCAACTGTCAGCCTCAGAGAAAGATAACATGCAAGACAGAAGCAAAAATGAATGATGATTTAATTGGTATATCATTAGAAAGAGTACTGGAAATCTTACTTTTTTAATCCCCTTCCGAACCAATGCAAAATTTATAGCTAACCATAAATTTTGCAAGAATTCAAATAGAATTTGTCTTCCTGAATTTATTTTTGCTTTTTCAACTTTGACCAGCTATTCAATCTTTTTTTTCTCTCTCATTCTCTCTTTTCAAATATATTCCAAAGTATGATGTGTAAGTTGTATTAAAAATGTCTCAAAAAGGATGATTCCACTTTACATTAAATTTGAAAAATGTTGAATGAGTAGAAGTTGCATATCTTTTTTAATGAGACAGCTGTAATTCCCCATCCGGCTTGAGTGAAGACATCTTCAGGCATCCAGGGTAAGCAATCAAACTTGGAACTCCAAAATGCTGCTTACTAGTAAAGCTGTAATGTCAGGTAAGAGTTTATGGAAACACTGAGAGAACAAAAGGATATATATATATATATATATATATATATATATATTCCATTACATGTAATAATATACTCTACAAAGTGTTAATCTGACTTCTGCTGCTTCTCTGGGCACCTAGCTTTGCTCCCCTATAGTCTTCCAATCAAAGACCACCTGTCCAGTTCTTCTCTCATCTTCCAGAAAATTTGCACCCTAGAGTATGGAGATCTAACCTACTGCACAGTCAATTCTGTCCTCCAAATTTTTTCCTATCTTTTTATTTCTAAAAACAAATGCATGGAATTATTTCTCTTTCTGGTTGTAAACAACAATGAAATTCTTACTGTGAAAGGTTCATCAAAATATACATTGAAAATTAAAATCATATAACTTGTATTATATGAAAGTATCTCAAAGTTTATGTAATAACTTAATAATAATAATCCAGAAAACCATGCAAGAGAAGAGTAGGTATAAAGTGATGCAGAGGTTTTTTTCTTATCAGGAGCAATAACTAAAATACCAATGTGAAACCATCAGTGGTAATGGCTAAGAATAGAGAATACTTGTTATTTTGATTTCTAGGAGAGGTGGAAATGTATGTTGTTATCACTTTGTAGAATGTTGGAAGAAATATTTCAAGAGCAATTAAAATTAGAAACATTCATACTATTTCAATATTGAATTCCCATTTTTGGTATCATTTTCTATTGAAAAAAATCTTTAATATATTCTTATAATATATGCATCAGATAGTAGAAAATAATAGAAACAGCGCACCAATAATTTTTTCCTGCTGGAATTTAGGAAATTCAGAAAAGGATTATAGTATCACATGTTAACGTAAGAAAAGCCTGGACAGACTAAATAAATCATAACTTCTGTAACCCATCACAGTGACTTGTTTAATTTGCAAAGATGAGGAGACATCTCCCAGAACAGATGGATAAGCAGACTGCCTTCTGTAATAGAGCATAGGAAGAGAGGGTCATCTTCTAAGCAGGCAAAGAGAAATGAATAAGACTTGAACAAGTTGTTCAGGACTGAGTGAAGACTCACATAAGACTATAAAGCAGGCAAAGGTCGCAGACACCAGGGCTGATTGCATTTATTTGCTAACTATTTTCTGTAAAATCTAATCAGGTACTCAAAAGAACTATTGGTGGTGGGACAGGAACACAGCAGGAGGTGCACGTGCAAGCACACACACACACACACACACACACACACACACACACACACCCCACCTGCTGATAGTGACACTGTGGGAATGGCACAGGGCCTCACACCTCACACTCTACCTTCTAGTTTTCAAATTTAAAAAGTGAGTACGTGCTATTATGTATATTGCCTATGTAAAAGCCCATAATAGCTGGTGGGAAAACAAAAGGAAAAACAAGACAACAAATCTGCACTCCTGTGGAGAAAAATCAAATAGGTCTTAGACATTTCCATTAAAGATACTTGCCATGAAGACCTGTGCTGGGAAATCTCTTCTGTGAGAGATTCTGCACAGACCCGAAGAAACCTTTGGCTCTCGTGAATGGAAGAGACAAAAGAACCAAGTTAGCCATGTCCTCAGGGACCAGGCACCATGCCCTTCTGAGCTGAGTTGAGACCACCACTACCACCAGCTTAGCATTGTACTAAGTAAGAAGAACGACAACTGCCATGCAGAAGAGCAAATACGTGGAGACTGACATTGTCCAGTGTGTGTGCAGATGACCATGAAATGAACGATGGTGAACATGGGGCACCCACACGTAACAACCCTCCCTGCAGTGCCCTCCCTTTGCATGGGACAGCAACCCACCAACCTTATGGCATTTTCTTTGGTAGCTGAACTCACACAACATGCTACTTAGGAGTTTAAAATGTGTTATCCAAAGAGTTTTTGTATATTTGGAGTTGTGCTTAACCACCATCCATTTTAGGAACCTAGCTCTCAACTCTAAAAGAAACCCACAGCCCCTTAACTCCTCCCTCCCTATTCAGCTCCTTACAGTCTGTGGTCTACTTTCCATCTCTAGAAACTTCCCTACAGTGGACATGGAATTATGATACATGGCCTCTTGTGGCCAACTTCTAATGCTCAGCATGCTGTTTCCAAAGCTCATAAATCCTAAAGCATGTACACCATTGTTATTGATGGCTGAATGATATATCACTTCTTACCCAGTCATCAGCTAGTGGCCATCCATGCTGTTTTCACTTTTAGATTAATTTTTAGATTACTGTGAACAATGTTGCAATGGATATTAACACACACCTCTTTAGGTGGCTGTACTATATTTTGAAAGTGTACTACACTTATGAGTAGAATTCATAGGACAAATAACTCCTTTTAACTTTTCAAAGAACTGTGCAATGGTTTCCAAAGTTGCTGCATTGTTTTCATTCTTGACAGCAGGTATGAGGTTTCCAGTTTATTCAAAATTCTACCATCCCTTGGTTACTTATCTTTATGATAGTCAGCCTAGTGAATGAGAAATGGTACCACACAATGTTGTTTGAGCATCAGCTTGTCACTTTCTATAAGGAATTCATATAGATTCCTTATAAATATTTGCTTAAATCCGTAGATCATTTTGTAGACTCTTTCCATCTTAAGAATATTGTCTTAATCCATAAATCCATGAACAGGTTTTCCCAACTTATTTAGACTTTCTCTACTTTCCTCTTATAATATTGTATAGTACAGGGTATAAATCTGACATTCATGTCTGAAAACTTTTAGCATGTTTTTATACATGTTTATGCTTTCACAGATGGAAAAGTTTTCTTAAATTTATTTTTATATAGTTTTTGGAAGCTTATTGCATAGATTAAAAAATGATACTTCTATATAAATCATACATCCTGCTAACTTGCTTAACTTCTTTATTAGTCCTGTAAGATTTTTAGAGAATTCTTCACAATTGTTTAAATACAAGACTGTGTTGATTGTGATCAAAGATACTTTTGCTTCTTTTGTTTCTAATCTGAATAGCTCCTATTTTTGTTTATCAACTAATTGTACTACCTAGATTCTCCAATATCATGTTGATTTTAAGTAATGAGAGTAAACATCCTTGCCTTGCTCCCGATCTAACTATAAAGCACCTCCTATTTCACCATTAATTACAAAACTAGCTGTCAGTTTTTCATAGATGCTCTTATCAGGTTAACAAAGTTCTCTCCAAATGTTGTTATGTGGAATTTTTTAGTGTGAAAAGTGCTGAAATTGATGAAATTTTTGCATTTATTGAGATTTCAATATAGGTTTATAAAAGCTATATTGATGATATACCACATTAATCAATTTTCAAGTATTAAACAAAACTCGTATGCATTGATTAAACCTCATTTGGTCATATATGTAGTCTATTTTCCATGCTATCTGCTTTCATTTACTATTGTTGAGGATATTTACATCTAAATTTATACAAGATATTCTTTGCTTTTCTTTGATATCTTTCCCTGATTTTATAACATAAAAAAGTTAGCAAATGTTCCTTATGTACTAGATTTTGAATATTTATGAAAATTTGATGTCAATTATTTAAATATTTGTCAGCATAGCAAAAAGTAAATGCTTACTCATAGTAACTCAATTATTTTGTTAAGTAACCTCTAGTAGTAACTTGACAGCAAAAGTATGCCTATTTCTAGGTGTAAATACTAAACCTGAATGTCTACTGTTTTCTAGTACTTAGTCAATGATATAAATAGAAACAGACTGCAATTATAAGTGATATTTTAAAAATTATGTCTTTAAAAGGCAAATTATTAAAGGTATAAGACACTCATAACCTGAGAGTTAATTCATCCATGAGAAAGAAATTTTAAAAAAGAATGAAATGGAAATAAGACCAGAGATAAAGAACGCTTTTAGTTAACATTCAAACAGATATAATTGAATTTGAATATAACACCATGAAAATTATTAATATCACAGAATAAAGAGAAAATTAATGGTGTGAGGGTCAGGTAGAGTCTCTAAGAAGTGTAGATAAATAAATAAGGGTGAATAAAACAAGTGTGACAAATAAGTAAAATAAAAACTTCAGTATCTATATTAGAGAACCCAAAGATAACATTGAAGAAAGGAATACTTAAAAAAAAAAATAGATAGAGAAGTATTTTCCAAAACTCAATAAAAAATATTAAAACTCAGGTACAAGGAAACTAGAAAACTGGTTAGAATATGTACATTAAAAGAAATATACATAGGTTTATCATCAAACTCCAAGCATTATTTTTTAAAGAGGTTAGACTAAGGTATACAGAAAGGAAGAAAGACAAGATAGTGGAAAGACAAAAAAAAAAAAGCAGTATAAAACAGATGACAGCATCAAGACTTTACTCAGAGGGGCTGGAGAGATGGCTCAGTAGAATAAGCACTTCCCTGGCAAGTGCAAGGGGCCTGAGTTCGATCTCTGGTTCGCAAAGAAAAAAAAAAAACCCTTCCAAGGGAGAATTACACACCCAGTAGGTAAATGGATGCCCCTTGAGAATATACTCTTACTTGAAATAAAATGGACCTAATAGTTCAAATACCACATGATATTTTTGATACCAGTGAATGATCTCATTCATTGTCTGGAATTCATAGCTGCAATAAAATTAAATTTAAATAAATAAATAAAACAAAAACTCTGAAGAAAATAGTATGAAGGACCTGACCTCAATCTGAAAAAGCTGAAAGTTTTCCTTCTAAAATCAGGTACAAGTGAAGGATGTCCATTGTGACTCTTCCTGTTCAATGTAGTAGCAAAAAAAAATTAACCAGGACAATCAGGTCAAAGAAAGAAATTAAAGGGATATGTGCAAGAGAAGAAAAAATTAGACTATCACTATTTGCAGATGGCATGATTGTCTACATAGAAGACTCAAGTTTCACCCAAAACATTTAGAGTTAAGGCCAAAATTCAGCAATAAAATACAAAATCATTACCCAAATTTCAATAGCATTCCTGTATTTATAATAATAAACTCACTGATTATTATGGTTTGTGCCTAGGTGTCCCTCCAAAGCCTCATGCAATCATGGGGTAGCTTCTAGAGTTTGTGATTAATTCATTATCTAATTCATGGATTATGAGTGTGAGTGCTACACCTTCCCTGTACTATAATATAGAAAAGTGAGTGAGGCTTGCTCTCTCTGCTCCTCTGCAGCCAGAGCCACTGCTCCACCCTTGGCGTGTTGCTGTTTTCTGCCACCATGAATGGTTGCCCTCTGCCATGTGCCACTCTGCCTTGGAGCCAGCCAAGTGTGGAGTGAAACCTCCACTAAATATGAGCTAAATAAACCCTTCCTTTCTTAATTTTGGGTGTCAGGTATTTTGTCCCAACAAGGTTAGAAGAGTAACTGAGACACTGAAAAAGTAGAAATATATCATTCTCAGAAGAATCAAGAAAAATTAAATTTATAAGATTAATGGGCTGGCGAGATAACTCAGAGTCTAAGCACCTGCCTGGCAAGTGCAAAGACCTGAGTTCTACTCCCTAAACTGCATGCTGTGATGGCCCTGGAACTCCGGAAGTTCTTTGCAGGCCATCAAAACCAAGTGTGGTGGCACACACTTGTAATCCCAGCTCTGGAGAGGCTGAGACAGGAGTATCACTATGAGTTGTGTAGCAAGACCATGTACCAAATAAGTACATAAATAAACTTAAAAAGATTTTTTAAAAACAATATACCTGAGGAAGTGATATACCCTAGAACAAAATCTGTAAAACTCATTTCCGTTTTTCTTTCATTTTTTAAAGAGAATATAAAATAATGATAATAAAAAGACATTAAAAACATAAAAATTTCCTGGCAGTCACCTGAAGAGGTCAGGTACCAGGCCATGGGCCTTTGTCACTGTGTGCACAAACAATTCCAAGTCCTCCTCACCACTTTTCTATAACTACAGGGTGTCCATGTTGGTAGCTGGATCCTCTGTCAGGAAACTCTTTTCCAGCCTCTCTTGGAGCTGGAACTTCAGAATTTTACTTAAAAAAATAATATAAATTTGAAACTATTTTCTATATTGTATAGTATTGTCTTCAAATTAGTTTTTAGGGGCCTGCCTGATAGCTCAGTGGACTAAAGCACTTCCTTAGGCAGAGAGCAGCATTTGGGGTTCGATGCCCCGCGTGCTGTGCTGGCTCCGCTCCCCGGGGCGTGCTGAGAGGGTGGTTGAGGCTAAGCATGGTGCCTGCACCTGTAGTCTCAGTGCTTGGGAAGCTGAAAACAGAAGAATCACTAGGAGTCGGATCTATGTAATGAGATGCTGTAGACTCTGTCCTAAATACAGAAAGAAAAGAAATTAGTTTTTAGATTACCAGATATGTGCATGCAAAATTGGGGTAAAAGTTTTAAGAAAAACAAATTAAGTATTAAATGGTCATTTCCATAGACAAGCATAATCAGCAGCACAACTGTCCAAGCCATCCAGCATATATACATAGATATCTCTCTCCCCCATTCCCTCCCTCTCCTGTTCTCATCTCTGAATTACCTTCCCTTTAAACAGATTCATTCCTTTTTCACAGTATCTATTTTATCTTTCAGAATTTATTTATTCCTTTAGGTTCTTACACTAGTGAGACAATACGATGTTTTCATATGCCGATCTAATTTCACTTGGGAGTATGGTCTGAAGATAGACTACTCAAAATTTAGAAGACCCCAAATCACCCTCAAGTTCAAATACTTTTCTAGAGCTCACAGAGCATACACAAATCTTTGTGCACTGTTACTGTTCAGAATAGTTCAAGAATAGGATTAAAGTTGGCCAACAATGAAACATGTGAGGCAGGCTTACAATCAAAAGTATGAGTTACACTTGTCACATACTGCAAACTAGAAGTGCATCCCAACCTTGGTGTCCATGTGCCTGATCACTGTCTCCACTCATGCCTGAGGACAGAAGACAATTGCCAGGCATGAGATCCCACCTTAAATCCTGCATTTACAGGAGGCTGCTGGCCAGGCTCAAGGCTCCCAAGTAGACCAAGATTCATAAGAAGAGAGACCTAGCTTTCAAGATCCCAAGTAAAGGGAACCGAGCTCCAGGATTAATGGAATAAATGTAATATAGGCTTCAGACTGTCAATGAAACATTTTAAAGATTCTTAATAGGTAAGGCTCAAAAAACAATGCAATCAAAGAAAATAGAATCCAAAGTGAGAAGAGAATTAAAAGAGAAGACACAGCAGAGGGAAACATGGAGAACAACTGGTACAATGGCAAATTTAAATCCAAATTTATCAATGTGAATATTTTGAATACCATGCCAAAAGATATACATTATCTTATTGCAAAAAAATAAAACCTACCTATATGAATCATCTAAAAGATATTTGTTTCTGGGCTGGGAAGATAGATCAGCAGTATAAGCCCCTGCTTGGCAAGCACAACATCCTGAGTTAGATCTCTGGTACTGAAAAAAAAAAAGAAAAGAAAGAAAGAAAAGAAAAGAAAAGAGAAAAGAGAAAAGAGAAAATATATCCACTTTAAACAGAAAAACACATATACTAACATTTAAAAGATGGTAAATACTAATCAAAAGGAAGAAGGAGTTTATGTGAATTTCATGCAAAGTAGGCAGAACAAATAATACCTGCGATAAATGGTTTAATGCACTAAGAACACCTAATAATGTCCTTGCTCATAAGCAATTACTGGTCAAATGATAAATGGAGTAAATTGACCATAGGTACAATTAATTCTACATGTGTATTTATAAATATTAAATATTTAAAAACACATTAAGCAAAATAGGCATTGAACTATGATCAGAGAATATATATATATATATATATATATGACAGAAAATTAAACAATTAAATTTTAAAATGTGCAAAATTTGAATTCTAAGAACAATAAGACCTCAATCACCAAGCTTAAAGACCACCTACACAAATAGAAATTTTTACCATCTCTAAGGACTGCAAAGCTTAATGTCATTATGAATGAAAATAATTCTATAATTTCATCATTTTCAAATAAAATTTTAGTAGAATTTGTTGTAGATATAAAGAATTAGCTTTAAAATTTGTTTTGAACCCAAAGGAAATAGAATAACTAAATTTCCAAAACGAAAACCAATGTAAGAGATCTCTCTTATCTTATTTCAAGTCTTACCATAAAATCACAGTAATCAAAATTATTTGGAATCAATGAGTGGCTAAAATCATGCCTTAGTGTAATAAAATAGAAAAACTACAAATATATCTGTATATATGTGATTAGTTGACTTTTGAAAAAAGCAAGAGGCTATGTAGGGTTGGGAAGATAGCTCAGTAGAATAAGCACTTGCCTGGCAATTGAAAGATCCTGAGTTCAATCCCCAGTACTGCAAAAACAAAACAAAACAAACAAACAAACAAAAAAAGCTATGTAACAGAAAAGAGTGGCAGAGCAATTGTATGGTGACATCCATGTCTTTCATTATGCACAGAAACCAAATTAAACTGGATTTTAGACCTTAACTTAATGGCTAAAATAAATCAATTTCTACAAGAAAATATTGGAAAAAAAGTCTTTGTCATGTTGGGGTTTTTAGGATGAACACAAAAAGCATAAAATAGAAAATAATTGATGAAGTACACATCAAAATATATACTTTACTGTTTGACAAGTACTATAATTTTAAAAATTTTTTTAAAGTATAAGATAAAATATTTACAGAGCATTAAGTTCTAATATCCACAACATGTAGAGTACTTTCATTATTCAATTAAAAGAAAATCCACTTGGGACAGGGAGATACCTCAGTGCAATAAGCACTTGCCCTGCAAGAGCAAGGGTCTGAGTTCAATCCCTGGTTCTGCCAAAATAAATAAATAAATAAATAAATAAATAAATAAATAAGAAAATCTATCAATTTTTTTAAATAGCAAATCTAATCTAAACCAATATTTCCTAAAGAGAATACA
>NW_004524664.1:7485454-7486491 GCF_000260255.1 Octodon degus | reverse complement strand
ACACTTCTAGTCATTATAGAGATATTAGTTGAAACCCTGGTTCTGCCAAAATAAATAAATAAATAAATAAATAAATAAGAAAATCTATCAATTTTTTTAAATAGCAAATCTAATCTAAACCAATATTTCCTAAAGAGAATACACAGATGGGAATAAACACAAACAAATATGGGTAACACTTCTAGTCATTATAGAGATATTAGTTGAAACTGCAGTGATCGCTATAGACTTATTAACATGATTTTTAAATTTTATTTTATTTTATTGAGAAACAAATAGCAATGAGACAGTTTCAAAACTGATTCATAGGACAGTTTGAATAAGTAATACATTGAACAGTGTTATCTTCTTAGTGGTTATCCATAGCACAAGAGGCAGACAGGATATCCTGTCCCAACACTAGTAGTACAAATCTTTCTTCACATTGAATTATGCAAAAGTAGCTGTATATCTATCCTAAATATTCTACATATACAGATACAAAATGGTACTTCTTTGTATCCACTTTATTGTTTAGTCCTGTCAGAGATGTGTACTCCATTAGCTTCTGAATACTATAGGTGTGTAAATTTGGCAAAACAGTCCAATACAGTCCAGCAGTCCACAATAGTAGTGGGTTATTTGCAGAAGTTGTGGACTTGAGCCTTTCACAGCTCAGCTTATTAATATAGCTTTACTTTATATACCTCGTTTTTTACTTTCTGCTGGATGGTGAAGACCAAGATAAAGCAAGAACTTTACAACAAGAATTGTAACTTTTGTATCTGATAAGGTTAGTCAAGTACCCTCAGGATTTATCCTGAAGCCCTGTACCTCAGTTTGCACATCCTTTGTCAGTGTCAGCCATGTGGGTGAGTCACAGCCATTCCTTGACCAATTTGCTCTCTGTGAAAACCTGAGAGAATGTTTTCTCCCCATGTGACTCTCCTTATGCACACTCCATGACATCGATCATGTTGTTCTCTGTGGCCCCATAATCTCTTTAATCAGAAAATTTGGGACACAACTGAGTTACATGATGTTACAGTATAGGTTCT
>NW_004524664.1:7480380-7480966 GCF_000260255.1 Octodon degus | reverse complement strand
GACCTGGGCTAGGACTGGGTCTGGGGGCTCCCGGAACTCGGCAGCTATCATTCTTTATAGATGAGAAATACTCCATTGTATAAAAATACGACCTCTCTTTCAACCATTCCTCATGTGACGAGTACCTTGATTGTTTCCAAGATTTGCCTATCACAAATTGTGCTGCTATAAACATAGGTACACATATATAACTATGATATGATGTTTTCAGTTCCTCTGGGAAAATTCCCAGTAGGGGAAAAGCTGGATTGAATGGGATTTTCAGTCTTATTTTTTAAGGACTCTCCACGTTGATTTCCCTAATGGTTGCACCAGTCTACATTCCCACCAGCAGTGGAGAAGGGTTCCCTTTTCCCCACTTTTTCCAACATTTGTTGTTCATTGATTTCTTTATGATAGCCATTCTTTCTGGGATGAGATGGTATCTCAGTGTTGTTTTAATTTACATTTCATAGATGGCTAGTGATGTGCAACATTTTTTCATACATTTACTTGCTTCTTTAATTTCATCATCTGAGAAGTGTGTGTTCATCACGGATGTCCATTTTTTCATTGGGTCTTTAAATTTAGGGGCCCTAATGTTTTT
>NW_004524664.1:7477024-7478604 GCF_000260255.1 Octodon degus | reverse complement strand
AGTTCTCCTTTTTATTTGTGTCTTTCCCTGGTTTTGGTATCAGTATAATCCTTGTCTTCAGGAATGATTTTTGGAGAACTCTTTCCTTTTCAATTTCATTGAAGATTTCGAGGAGTATAATGATTATATCTTCTGTAAATTTCTTGTAGAATTCAGCTGTGATTCCATTGTGACTTTTCTTTGTTGGCAGACATTTTATTACATTTTGTATTTCATTGTCTGTTATTGGCTTATTGAGAGTTGTTATACCTTCTTGATTCAGTTTTGGTAATTTGTACCTTTCTAGAAATCTGTCCATTTCCTCTGTGTCTTCCATTCTGTGAGAATAAAGATTCTCAAAGTAGCTATTGATAATCTTCTGAATTTCAACTGGGTAGGTGGTGATTACACCTTTTTTATTCCTTATTGCTTGTATTTGAATTGTTTCTTTCCTCTTTTTGATGAGGTTAGCTAGGGGCTTATCAATTTTATTTAATCTTTCAAAGAACCAACTTTTTGATTCATTAATTATTTGAACTGTCTTCTTCCTCTCAATTAAATTAATTTCTCCTCTAATCTTTATGATTTCCTCGCGTCTTTGGGCTCTGGGTTTGGTTTGCTCTTCCTTTTCTAGATGTTTAAAGTACAGCATTAGGGTGTTTAATTTTTTATGTTATGTTTTCCTAATGTGTGAATTCACAGTTATAAATTTCCATCTGAGAACTGCTTTCATTGCATCCCATAAATTCCGATAAATTGTGCTTGAATTTTTATTTAATTGTAGATATTGTTGAATTTCTTGTTTAATTTCATCTGTGACCCATTGATTGCTGAATAGGGTGTTATTTAATTTCCATGTATTTAGAGGGTTTTTCTGTTTGTTTTTTTTTTTTGTCGTTTATTTCCAGTTTCATTGCACTGTGGTCAGATATTGCATGGGATAATTTTTGTTTTCTTGCGTACACTTAAGCATGACCTGTGGACTACTATGTGGTCTATTTTAGAAAATGACCTAAGTGCAGCTGAAAAAAATGTGCATTCATTTCTGGTTGAGTGGAACACTCTGTATATGTCCACCAAGTCCATTTGTTCCAAACTCTGGTTCAGTTCTTCTACTTCTTTGCTAATTTTTTTCTGCTTAACCTATCTTTTTGGGATAAGGGTGCATTAAGGTCTCCTGTTAAAACTGTGGTATTGGATATTAAATTTTTCATGTCCATTAAGATTTGTCTTGTACAGTTGTGTGTTCCCGTGTTTGGTGCATAGACATTTATGAATGTTATCTCTTCCTCTTGAATTTTTCCCCAACCAGCATGCAGTGGCCTTCTTTATTTCATTTGATCATTCTTGGTTTGAAGTTGAGACTTTCTGAGAAAAGGATTGCTACCCCTGCTTTTTTCTGAGGTGCTGGGGCATGTAGTATTGTTTTCTATCTTTTGACTTTCAGCCTATGAATTTCTTTCTGAGTTAAGTGTGCTTCTTGTACGTAGCATATTGGTGGATTTTGTTTCCTAATCCACTGAATCAGTCTATTTCTTTTAATTGGTGAATTGATTCCATTTACATTGATGGCTATAATTAAAATGTGTTGACTTACAATT
>NW_004524664.1:7470029-7476384 GCF_000260255.1 Octodon degus | reverse complement strand
GGAAGTTTTCTGCTATTACTTCTGCCCATATTTTTTAATGTCATTTGTATTGACTCCTTCTTTCTCATTGATGCCTATTAGTCTCACATTGTTCATATTTGCATCATCTTGCAGGTGACAATTTTTTTTCATGCATTCTAGTTGTTTTTAATGATCTTTTCTTACCATTTTACTAGCTGCACCAGCATCTTCAAGATCTGAAATTCTGTCTTCGCTTTCACTTAAATGGTTTTGCACTCTTGTGATTGAGATTTTAGTTCCTCTATATCTCTTTGACTCTGCTTCATGCGATCTACTTCTTTCCTGTATTGTTTATTCAAGGAATCTGCCATTTTTCTAATGTCCTCCATTTTTTTTCATCAATGTCTTCTTTAGAAGAAGTTATTAAATTTTTTACTGCAGAGTTTTTTTCAGATTGGGTGTCCTCTATATGTTTCTGTATTTGATTCTTTACTTTAGATGCTATGAGTTCAGAGAATTCCTTTTTTATTTCAGAAATTAATTCTGCTCTGTGTACCTTTCTGCTATTCTTTCTTTACTTCCGATGCTATTAATTCATACTTTTCAGCTGAGCTAATGTCCTCTGCACTTGTTCTGGGTGGTCTTGAGGCCTGAGATTGCATTTTGCTCCTTGTCTTTATCATTTCATAAAGCACTGGTCTTTGAACTTTTGTGTAGAGCTTTGAGGCAGATATAACCTTAGCACCTACTGAAATTTGGGTGCTGATCTATCTAGTTTGAGTTTTTCCAGTTATGCCTGGCCTGGGTCTAGCTGTTTTGTTCATCTCCTTCCTGCTGCAGCCCTTTGAAGTGAACCTGTTGTGCCACTCTGGCACAATAGTGAACCTGTGTTGCCTCTCTGTTGTGCCCCTGGCCCAGGGGACACAGGGGAGTACAGAAGCTCTCTCACATACTAACTGTGCCTGGGCTTGGGCTGGATCTGGTGGTCCTGAGAGTGTTGCAGAAGTTTTTGTTCACTTGGTGGGCTTTGGGGCAGGGTCTCTGGAGGGGTGAAGGGGTCCTGAAGGCACAGCAGAGGGTCTCACTCACCTGGCTTGCCTTGGTTTTGGTCAAGAGAGGTCCCATTGGTGCAGGGGAGCTGGAAGCTCTCCCACACACTCGCCAGGCCTGAGCTGGGCTGGATGTCTATTAACATGATTAAAGTTTTTTCAAATCCAGTGATGCAAAATGCTAGTGAAGGTATAGAAACACAGAAAATGTCAACTCATGCTAGGAGGTTTGTGAAATAGTACAGGCATTTTGGAAAGCAGTCTAGAAATTTCACCTACGTTTTGATGCTCCCTTGTAATAAAATCCATCAGTTTCACTCCTGTATGTGTATCCAATGGAATGAAATTATGTCCATACTAATGCTCTGCATGGAGAGTCTCAGCAATGCTATCTTAGTTGCCAAAATTCTGATTACTCTAAGTGATGCTAAGTAATTACTCTTTTTTATGATGTTCCATAAAAGATAAAATTTCAGGATACAGAATTAATCAAGCATTGTATTAGAGTATTGACTCAGTTTGGTGGACTTTTCAGAATGATGAAAATGTTTCTTCTCTTGATTGTCACTGTAATTTCATGACTATGCAGTTGTCAGATTAGTAGAGTTATATGTCTTCAAAGGTGAATTTTAGAGTGATAATATATACTTAAATAAACTTAATGTTGTATGAAAAATTAGATATTTAGGAATAGGAAATTAAATGAAGATTTCATATAAAGGAATGACTGAATAAATTATAGTATTGCACATAATGGAATAATTCATTTCTAAAAAAGACTACAAAGTACTTCTTATCAGTAGATTTAAAGTGATTTCTAAAAACTACAGAAAATTAATATAGAAAAAATGTTCAGCAGCACTGGTCATTCAGGAGATGAAACTTAAAACAACACAGAGAAGGGCCTGGGGTTCGATCTCCAGGCCTGCCATTCTGGCCCCACACCCTGGGTGCGCTGAGGCTGAGATTGAGACTGGGTGTGGAGGCACACTCCTGTAATCCCAGGTCTTGGGAGGCTGTAAACAGGTGGATCACTATGTGTAATAGGACCCTGAACACCCTGTAGACCCTTCCCTAAAAATACACACACACACACTTAAAAAAAAAAAAAACACCCAAAAAACAGATATTTCATCTCACTCCAGAAAGAATGGCTAATACTTAAACAATCAGTCAGTAACAAATGCTGGTGGTCTGTAGGTAAAAGGGAGCCCTTCTCCATTGTTGGTGGGAGTGTAGACTAGTGCAACCACTGTGGAAGTCAGTGTGGAGCTTCCTGAACATGTAGAACTAGAGATTCCATTTGATCCAACTCTTCTTCTTCTGGGTATTTTCCAAGAAAAAAAGTAGATACAATACACCATGGAAATACAAGTGCACCCTTGTTTATAATAGCAGAATTTGTTATAGCTAAATCTTGGAAACAACCCAAATGCCCATCAACCCAGGAATGGATAAAAAAGGTGTGGTCATTTTATACAATAGAGTACTACTCAGCTACAAAAAGGATGAATTTGAGACTCTTATAAATAAAGGGTTGTAACCAGTAATCATACTCATAAGTGAAATAAAACCGACCCATGTGTGTAAACATCATATAATCTCATGAATGTGAGAAGCTGAACAAAAATGTAAAATTGATATGGTAAATTTGGAAGAAACTTCAAAAGAAAAGAGAAACTGATAGGGGAAGGGGAAATTGGAAAGGAATGAAAAGAAAAGTTGTATATATTTATACCTATATATATGTTAATATTCTTATACAGCTAGTTTCTCTTAGTTAATTGAAAAGAAAGATTTGCGCTAATATTATTTGGACAATATTTCACACCTATGTCTTGTATTGTGAGTACTTACTATGAAGATAACAATATGGAAAATATCAATTATTCTTACTTTTCTATTTGCCTGGTGTAAAAATGTTTTATTTTATTTTTATTTTTATTTTTCTTCTCTTTAAAATAAAAATACATCATAATTATGAAGGTATGATGCAATAATCCTACAAAATCATATCTGAGATTCTCCAAAAGCATACAAAGGAATTTAGAAAATAGCTAATAATATAATAAAGATCTTTCTAAAAATAAAATTATATCTGGATATGCAAAATAATGGACAAATTTTTCAAAATAATTTTATTGAAAAACAAATAGCAATGAGACAGTTTCAAAACCCATTACTAGCACAGTTTCAATAATTAATACATTGCATATAGTTGCCTTAGTGGTTATTCATTGTAGAAGATGCAAACATGATATCCTGTCCACAAACACTATTAGAATAAATATCTCTATTCATTGAATTAAGAGAATGCAGCTGTATATCTATCTTAACTATTTTGAATATACAGATACAAAATGGTCATTCATTTGTATCCTGCTTTTTTATTTAGTTTTGTCAGAGAATGGTATTCCATTGTCATTTAAATATTGTAGGTGCATGAATTCAGCAAAATATTCCAATATAGTCCAGTAGTCCATAATAGTAGTGGTTTTCTGTTAGAGTGGCAATGTCAGAAGTTGTTGACTTGAGCCTTTTATAGCTCAGCATATTAATATGGCTTTACTTTTTATACCTTGTGGTTAGACTTTTCTGTTGGATAGTTAAGACCAAGATAAAGCAAGATGTATATAATAAGAAATGTAACGTTTATATCTGATAAGGTCAGTCAAGTCACCTCAGGATTTATCCTGAAATCCTGTACCACAGTTTGTAGATTCTTTGTCAGTATCAACCATGTAAAGAGTCACAGCCATTGCTTGACCAATTTGCTCTCTGTGAGAGCAAAGTTTTTTCTCCATGTGACTGCCCTTAGGCACACCCTACATCATTGATCACTTTCCTCTGTGGCTCCATACAGTACAGGTTCTCCTATGTCCTGAGTCTTCACTGAACTTAAAAGGCTAGAGCCAAAATGTTGTCTGTCCTTTTAGCTCTTCTTTTTCTCTAATTTTTGGCTTGCGAACTTAGGATATTAACTCTCCAGAAGAGAAGCCTATTAATTAATGGACAAATTGTGTTCCAGAAAAAGTGTCCTCAAACAATAACTTTTGAACATGCCATAGTAGTTGTTAGACTTGAGAAGGGAAATATCCTTAAAATTACAAGTCAAAATATCAGATCATCTATGTGGGGGAAAACAGCACCTGAAGTAAGTTGAGATTTTGTCAAATAAATATTCAGAGCTGGAACATAGTGAAAGCAAGATAAAATAGAAAAGTGGGTATAAAGGGATCATTTTATTTCCCTAGCCATATCAGGTTAATTCTGAAGAAAACAAAATAAATAGGGCATAAAACCCAAAATATTATAAATAATTAGAAAGCTAAATGTATCAGACAAATTGAATCTTCTCTCAAAACAGACAATATACCTTTCTTTCTGAATGTTTATTAAACTTGCAAAAAATTGGCCATGTTATTCCATAAAAAAGGTCAACGTAAGGCCCAGCATAGCAGTAGCAACTCTTATGCTAAGTACATTGCAGAAATGTTAGATTTTTATAAGAGAGTTGGAAAACAGGAAAATACAACTGCTACTTTAAAAATATTCTTGCATTATGAGAAAAGTAAAGTGAAAATTTCAGAACACCAAGGCATATCTCCTTGAGTGATATAGTTTGACTAAAGTGTTTCTCAGAAGCAAAAATTAAACATGGCACTACATACAAAAATGCAAACATTAAATTACTAAGATTAAAACAGAGGAAATCAGTAGAATCCTTAAATAAATACAGGAGTCATTCTTAAGGGTAGAGACAAAAAGTGACATCTAAAACACATTATATATAAAAAGAAAATTTCTAGTCATTTTTCAGTGTATGATCCTGTTTATGTACCATTCAATAGGATGTGGTGTATGCATTCAACGGAAAATTATTCAGTTGCAAAAAGAAAATAAATTTCAGATAAATGCCTGCTGCATGGGTGAAACTTAAAAATGAAAATGGAGATCAAAGTTAGATAAAGTAAAAAAAAAAAGATGACAGTTTTACATTGCCTGGGGGGAGGAGAAATGTGGGAATTACTTCTTAAAGGATATAGTTACTCTTTGGGACAACAAAGAAGTTCTGAAAATCAATAATGATGTTCATATAACATTATGAATACAATTGATACTGCTGAAGTGTACGCCTAAAAATGGTTAAAATTGCAAATTTTGTCTTATATTCACAATTTTGAAAAACAATGTAATGTAGTATAAAAGCATTGAATTGTGCACATTACATGAATTGCGTGGTGTGTGAATGATATCTCAGTAATGCTGTCAACAACATCAAAGTGTGAAAAATCATGTGGAAAGGAGAGGTTGACGGTTTCCAGAGGGGACTGGGGGCACAGTGGGAGAGCGTGTGCTTACCATGCACAAGTTCCTAGACTCCAACTCCAGCACTGCTTTCAATGGTCTCAGGGGGTTGCAATAGTGTATAAAATTACAATCGTGCCAGTACCCAGAGGCACCCAACTACATACAAAATTGCTAGAATCTGAATGGTATCTGGGAGTAGACACAGAGATCTCTATGGAGACTGTATCCATCCATGGGAGGAAGCTAGATAAACACATGATGCCTATTTTTCTACTTCTTATGGGCTTATATGAATTTTGGCATGTGGTAGGGCAATTAGACAATATTAAGCATTCCTTATGTAAGAAAGAAAAAAGATATACAAAATAAGCAGTGGCAGAAGTACTCATAAAAACAGATTCAGGAAAAAATTCAACTTGAAAGTGATCTTTCCAATCTCAGAAGAGCGATTCTTGGATGAGACTGGTAACTGGATCTGGGGTTATAACTGGTGAAATCAATCCTGAACTGTACCTTTTCTTTGCCTCAGCAGCTCCTACCTTTACTCATAGAATGGCCATTTCTCATTTGTTCCTTGTGGTAAACTCGCACTCTGCTCTCTGAATCAACCTTGTGTTTCACAATCACTCTTCAACCAATAGCCAGGGTAACCTTTTAAAATGCCAGTACTATCAGGTCACTGAAAAAGTTCCTTTCCTTTCCTAAAATATAAAATTTAATGCTTTTAGGTTCCCTTCTATTTTTGCAGCATTTATCATAGCTCTTTGTTACATTTAGATGTAACTTATGAAGACTGATTTTTTTTCCAGTTAGCTGCTTATTAAGAATTTCTCAACAAAGAAAATAAAAATAAAAAGAAGTCAGCCAATATCACATGCTAGAGGCAGGGGCTGTGAGGAAAAAGGAACCCTTCTGCACTGTTGGTGGGAACGAAGACTGGTACAACCACTATAAAAATCAGTGTACAGATTCCCTAAAAGCTAGAATTGGAGGTCCCATTCAACTAAGCTATTCCCCTCCTGGAGATTTTTCCA
>NW_004524664.1:7455605-7458056 GCF_000260255.1 Octodon degus | reverse complement strand
ACATATCAATACTTGATGAAAAATACCTGTTCCTTATTATACCTAAGATGTTTGATATGTAGACAAATTGTGAGGTTAAGCTTAATAATAACTAAGTTGTTTGATAATAACTATAAGCTTGTCTTCTGGATGGTTAACAACCTAAGTTTGCAGACCAAAATTAGAGAAAAAGGAGGGCTGCAAGGAAAGCCCACATTTTGTCCCTTACCTTCTAAGGTCAATTAAGACTCAGGACGTATGAGAACTTGTACTGTAAGGTCACATAACTCGGTAGCTTCCCAAATTTTCTGATCAAGGAGATTATGGGGCCAAAGAGGAAAGTGATTGTTAATGTATAGTGTGCCTAAGGAGAGTCACTTGGAAAGAGAACACTCTCTCAGGCTTTCACAGAGACACACTGGCCAAGCAATTGCCGGGACTCATCCACATGGCTGACACTGACAAAGGTTCTACAATCTGAGGTGCAGGATCTCAGAATAAATCCTGAGGAGATTTCACTGACCTTCTCAGACCTAAAAGCTACAACTCTTGTTGCATAGTTCCTGTGTTACCTTGGTCTTAACCATCCAGTAGAAAGGTATGAAGACCGAAATATCGGAAGTAAAGCCATGCTGTTATGTTGAGCTGTGAGGGACTCAGGTCAACAATTTCTGACATTTCCAGTTAAACAGAAGTCCCAATGCTATTAAGGGTTACTGGACTGTTTTAGAATATTTTGCTGAGTTTACACACCTATAAAATTCAAATAATGGAACTTAGCAAAAAAAGGGTATACAGATGAATGTCCGTTTTGTATCTGTGTATTCAAAGTGGTTAAGATATATATATATAGTTACATTGTCTTAATGAGTAGAATGATTTGTTCCTGTAGTGTTTGTAAATAGGATCTCAGGTCCACATCCTGTACAGCAATTAACCACTAAGAAGAATGTATGCAGTGTGGTAGTTATTGAAACTGTCCTAGTGATTTGATTTAAAACTGTCTCATTGCTATTTATCAATAAAATTATGAAAAAAATGGTGTAAATATTAGAAAATCAATTACCTCTTACTTTCTATATTTCTTTAAAACCATGTGCCCTTCAAGATTATTTCCATTTTGGACTGAGAGTATGTTCAGTTGTGGAGTGTTAACCCCACATGTATAAGGCCTGGTTTTATTTATTTATTTATTTAGTATTTATTTTTGATATATTTGGTTGAGGGTCTCTTTGCACAGCTCAGCCTCTTAGTGATTCTCCTGTTTTCAGCCTCCCTAGCGTTAGGATTACAGGCATGCACCACCGGGCTGGGACTCGGTAGCACTCTCAGTGTGCCCAAGTTCAGGATCGGCACTGTATGGAGACCTGGTTTTAATCCTTAAACACTGAAATACTACAACAAAATGTTCTCAAATTGCAGTTTTGTTTCTTCAATTAATATTACCCAGGATACTATTATATTAAACTTTACGTCATCCTTATTTGTATCCATCACTTTCCATTTATGCCTCTCTACTTCTTTTTTCTTTTACATCCAAATTGATATCCAAAATCTGAGCAACCATTTGGGTTAACATCCACATTTATACTGAAATAAAACCATATTTATGCTAATAAGACTGCTATTATAATTCACCATGTAAAATGTGTCCCCACTAACCATTAGTTCCCTAAACAGTGTTACCAGAGATGAAATTCCTTCAGTGGATTTTTTTCTCTTTCCTTCAACATTTTAGCTGACACACCAAGTTAATGTGAGTCATGTGGTTCACTGGAATATGAATTGTCATCCCTCCTGATGCAGCCCAATCTAACTTTTCAGCTGAATTCATTTTCAGAAGCCCTACAGCACCACAGAACTGCAACTTTTAACATCGCATAAAAATAGTAAAAGATGGCAGTTTGGATGTTAAATGTCTAAATACTACAAACAATAAAATGGAGTTCCTATCATGAGGTTATCCACACCCATCCCTCCCCATAGGGGAAATTATTGTAGAAGTGGCATTCAGAACATGGATCTTCTATCCTGGACCTCTTCCAGGACCTGAGTCTAAAGATACAAAAATGCCTTTTATTACAAAGGGCCTTGATGCAGGCAGCTGTCACACACAGATCTCAAGATGTCACTGAACACAACATTAGTGTATGGTAGGAAACTCTTGTTCTCTTCTATGCCAAGGCATAATCTCTTCTCTAGACACTCAGAATAGAGACCCGGTGATGACAAGTATAATTTTCTATTGGAAAAAAAAATGAATAGTAAACTCAGGTATTGCATCAGTGGTCATCAACATGCACCAGACTCAACTACAAAAGATCAGTGTCTCTTTGCGACAATGAAAAATCATGTTTAAAAGAAATGTATTCGAGATGTGATGGCTCCTTTTCTATAACAACTTGGGGTCTCTCTCTCTCTCTCTCTCTCTCTCTCTCTCTCTCCTCTCTTTTTCTCTTCTTTCTTGTTTTC
>NW_004524664.1:7452886-7455505 GCF_000260255.1 Octodon degus | reverse complement strand
TATAATTGATATATCAATTAGAATATTTGATAATACAAATCCTCTCATGTAACTTTCAAAAGTCTTGAGCATTAATTTTTTTAATATGGAATGAAATACTTTTCAAGATTATTGAGCCATTTTATTTTCATGGGGAAAGGTCATTACTCATACCTTTTAGTTCCAAAACAGAGCTTGTGAAATTTTCAAATCACTTGCAATTGAGGGCAACACAAATTAAATTGGCAAGTTTAAAATACTTTGCCATTTTGCCCATGAATGAAATGAATTTATTTGATTAATTTCCAATCCTTTCAATAACTACATGGTTACCATTTCTAAAATGATGGTTGCTGGTCATATGGCCATGAGTCCTCTGGTAGCTTTCTCTCCTACCTACCTCGCGTATGTTCCTAGGCATATCCTAGACTTCAAGAGATCAGCAATGATATCTCCTCCATATCTTCTGCTTCAACACTATCATCCATCTTTCCAACTCACTGTCTTTGGAACAGCAACCCAAATGCTCTGTAGATTCTTAGTCTTATCACCTTTTTACCTTCATTCCGCCTGCCAGATATCATCACTACTTTACTTACACAATTTGCACACCATGCTTCTGTTATCTCTTTCATTATTCTTTTTATTAGATATACACTGAACTGTTGTTTCTCTCTACATTCATCCTATTCACCTGAAAGACCTCAGTCCTGGTTAATTTCAGTTCTCTGCCTTTTCTCATACCACCACACTGGCAGTAAAGTTCATTTAGAGGAAAGAACACCCAACAGTATAAGCCTTCTCAATTATTCTCATCTTAAATTGATGACAGCCATTGTCAAAGGGCCTCTGTGGCCACGTGGCACTCTTACTATATTTGCTTACACCCTTCAATCTCCAAATCACTTAGCAATTTATTTTATATTTTCTTTACATTTTCCAAAAGAACTTCCTCCTCCTACTCACGTTCAACTAATAATTTTGCTTTCTATGTAATTCTGAAGATAAAAGTATCCATGTCCACATGCAGGGAGGGAAAACTTCCACCGCTCCTGCAATTTTACCTCTATCATCTCCATTACACTCTGTTGCTAGAGTTCAAGCTTGCACATTGCTTTCCAAGCCCAGTAGTTTTAACTGTAAACTCAATTTGAGGTTCTCTTGCTTTTTCAAGGACATTGGTCTACCCTTTGTCTTCTATTTCTCCTTCATCAAAAAAAATGTTCTTTCTAAATTCATTCCAATCAATACATAAAAGTTTATGAATGTTATGCACTTTTTAAAAATGTTATGATACCCTAAGGCCCTCCTTCATCAGAAACATCTTTTATCCCATACTGAACATGAACAAAATTTTTTTTGGTGGAACCAAGGATTGAACTCAGGGCCTTGCACTTGCCAGGCAAGCATTTATTCTACTGAGCTATCTCCCCAATGCCCTACAAATTTCTTGAAGTCATCGATATGTGTCATCTCCAGTTCTCTTTTCCATTCTATTTGAAACCACTCCAAATATGCTTTCAACCTCACATTTCCTCAAAATATTATTAAAGGTCACCAATGACCTATACATTGTTAATTCTAGGGATTGGTCATCATTTTACTCTACCTACCACCAGAAGGTGGCTGAAGAACCACATCATTCACTTTGATGAATGTCTTGAAATGATTTCCTACACCACATAATATGTGTTTTCCCATTCTCTTCTTCTTTGTCTCTTCTGTTGGATAGACTTCATGCTTCCTTCTGCCTTTTAATTCTCTTTCTCATCTTGTTACGAACATCGTTATTGAATTTAGTCCTGTTATTTTGAGTCAAAAATCATCAAATACTATAATCTGTATAGTATTTAAACTATATTCCAGCTACACATTGATGAATATCAGTTCAGAAGTGTGTTTTAAATGCCAGACCATGTAAAACACCTATGTGTCTCTTCCTTTGCTGGGTAACATACACCTCAACCTCAGCCATCTGTGACCTAGCCCCTGCTTCTTTCCAGCAAACCAATTCTTCCTTAGCCTGATCCAAGTAGATTTCTGCCAGTCCCACCCTTTTATTTTTCCCAAACAAAATCTGAGTCATCCCTGACCAGTTTCTTTTGTGCTCCATTTCTAGAATACCAAAATATTCCTACTGGGTCTAATATCAAGCTATCAAGAAACCACACAACCTCTGGTCTCCCTCAAAGCACTGTGAGTTCCTATTGCCCCTCTCCTGAGCTATTGCAGGTGGCACTTACATCTTCTTATTTATTCCTTCAGCTCTGCAGTCTATACTCAACATTACTTTCCTCCTCCAAACTTATGAGGCCTCCAGGATCATTCAGAACAAAAGACAAATTTCATTTGTTGGTCTTTAACCTTCTAGTATCCTGACTTGCTCTGCTTTCACTTTTGCTCTGACAGTGCTCTTCACTACCATGTTGATAAGCTTCAGCCTGGATTCCAAATTCTTTCACAGATGTCAACTTGTAAGTGAGGTCTGCTGGAGTAACTGACACAAACAACAATTTTGCCAAACCATTTCCAGTATTTTTTTCATAATTTTATTGGTAAACAAATAGCAATGAGACAGTTTCAAATCAAATCGCTAAGCGAAGCCTTTGATAGTTCAGTTGGTAGAGCGGAGGACTGTAG
>NW_004524664.1:7440758-7443143 GCF_000260255.1 Octodon degus | reverse complement strand
TCCTAAATCCTTTCATTTCTTTCTCTCTGAAGAAACTTTACTTACTATGATACGTGATATTTAATGTCACTAAATCTTAATTCCATTGGAAGTAATGCTTTCAGATTACTATGAACAAAAGTTAAAATATGTTGTTATTTTCCATCTCTCTCTGTACTTAGAATAATGTAAATTTTGTCTTAATGAAGCTTCCTGTTAGATTGTATTTCTTCTTTTTTATGTACAATTATCATAGTATTTTTTGCAGAAGAATGGGCATTAAATTCTTTACTTTTTATAGTTTGATATCATAGTGTCATGCTGTTTTCTTGTCATTCTTATTGTTAAATAAGAAAAACATCAGATTAAAGTGCCTGCAAGCTGGTGCAGGGGCCAGAAGTTCAATCCCCACTGGGTCTGCTGGGCCAGCCCCACCCCTGGGCCACCCTAAGAAGGCAATTGAAACTGGATGTGGTGGTGCGTGCCTGTAATCCCAGCATTTGGGAGGGTGTAAACAGGCAAATCACTGAGTCTGTTCTAGTAGTGAGATCTTGAACACCCTGTAAACCTTCCCTAAAATACAAAAAAGAAAGAAAGAAAGAAAAAAGTCACACTAAAATCCATATTATTACACAATTTTTATAAATAAATTAATTAAATCCCAGTTTGACCCATATTTTCTTTATTATCCCTTTAATTCATAAAATTAAGTACCATTTCCCATACATAAGGGAAAGTAAATCTTCACCTTGTTCCCCACTGTTTTTTTTTGTTTGTTTGTTTGTTTTTGTTTTTTTTTTTTTTTTTTTTTTTTTACTGTAAGGTAGTTGCCATATGGACATGTTAAAAATCACATCTAAAATTATACGCATACAGATGTTCCACAAATACTGATTTTAGAAAAAATTTGTTTCTGAAAATCTGGAACATCAGACATGTTCCATCTTTATTTAATGGAACAGCCTAAACCTTGCTAAATTTATCACTTTCGTGATTGATTACATCATTGATCAAACCAAAGCTATTCTGGCATTAACATCTGTTAATCAACCAGATGTTCACTGTCTCTTGGACTGACGACTCTTTCCCTGCTGGTTATAGAATAATGGAAAGACACTTGTTTAAGTTTTGGCTTTTCTTTTCTTTTTTTCTTGCAAGGTGTACTTCTCACCACTGAAGAATGAAGAATATAAATTCTAAAAACGTAAAAATGTATAAATCCGCATATATTTAATACTGTGATGTATTAAAGCCAACCACAATCTGTCTCCTTCCTAGGGTTAAGAAGCATGAGTCACTTTGTGATATCAATTCCAGTCTTATTTTAAGGGACTGTATTTTGATTTCCTTTCAGTAGCACATCTGGAATACACAAACAAAAGTACAGCGCTTAGAAACCACAGCTTCTTACCTGTTTTATGTCTCAACCTCTTTTTAACTATTGGCTTGCCCTTGTGAAATGTTGGTAGGTAGTTTTGCCCACAAACAGCAAGGCTAAACCCTCAGTAAGAGTCAAGATCAAAATCTTTTATGTTATGTTGCACCCATGCCATTTTTCGTGTGTGTGTGTGTGTGTGTGTGTGTGTGTGTGTGTTGTGTTATTTTTGTTTTATATTCACCCATCCAACTTAAAAAAAAGGATATTCCAACAAACATTGCCTATATCCTTGATATAAAGGAAAGGTATGTGAGAGAAAAGGGCAAGGACAAGGAGAAGGGAGAAAGGAAGGAAAGAGAACCAAAGGACAGAGAAAGAAGGGAGGGATGGAGGAAGGAAGGGAGTGAGAGTGGGATGGAGGGAAGTCACAAACCAACATAGAGTAAATGTTATATCAAAGAAGGCAGAGATGGAAAGTAAATTTAATGTTCACAATCTTCCCTCAGACCTCATTCCAATTCTAATGTGTACATATTTCTGCTTTAAATACAACAAATAGTATGAGAAAATATGTCACGAAACATTTTATTCTTAGACATCTAAAGGGAAATGGCACTAACAAGGAGGGGGTTGGGGGTTTGGGGAAAGTGAATGCGGAGCTGCACACTGATGCCGTAGCTTCAGTCAGCCACCAGCCTTGACCCACTGAGTTTCTTTCCCTGCCCACTGGCCCAGGAGGCCAGGAAGACAAGGCAAAAGCGAGACTGCATGTGCCTCCCTGGGGCACACTGACTCTGTCATGGTATGCATTTCTCTGTGTCCCCTTATCTTCATCTTTACCAGGAATGTGTACTGTAAGTATTAGGACATTGATGGAACTCAGGCTCAGAAGAGCCACGTGACCATGCAGAGGATACACCTGTGGGTGGGAGAACCTGCACTTCAGCTCTCAAAGTAGATGAGTACTTTGCCTATTCTCCAAAGTGAAAGAAAGAGGGGAGGAGAGAGAAACAGACAGAGACAGACGG
>NW_004524664.1:7437144-7440658 GCF_000260255.1 Octodon degus | reverse complement strand
GAGGGGTAGAAAAAAAGGCTGGGAGATGGCTCTGGATTCAGTCTTCAGAACTGAAAAAGGAGGAGAGGAGAAAGAAAAAAAAGAAACAAAGAAGAGAGAGAGAGAGAGAGAGGGAGAGAGAGAGAGAGAGAGAGAGAGAGAGAGAGAGAGAGAGGATGCTTCATGGAAAACAGTGAAGTCAGAATCAAGGATGAACAAAATGCCAATTTTCTCTCCTCTCTATCACAGACTGAGACTACTGTACACAGACCCACATTTGACTCTTTTCACAGCTCCAAGCTGCTGGGTGCCTGACTTGGGGAAGGGTACATGTCACCAAAGACAGCAGCCTGGTCATCTGACCACTGTTTGTCTCTTGTATCCATGAAGAATGAAGAAACACTGATGATTTTTTTCTCACAGACAACTACAGAAAAAGCAAAGAACCGAAACAGTTTGTGCTTGTTGGTGATTCTTGCCAGGCAGAACTGCTGACCTTTTCTGAAGCCAGGTGGAGTATAAATCTGTGTGCACCTGAGTTTCACCTTAGAAAATCACTATACAAATTAGCAGCAGATTTCTTGACAGTGGAAGGGCTGGAGCAACCCCGAGTCTGCAGCAGGCTTTTGGCAGGTCGCCATTTCTGAGCTCTCATGTGTTGTGCTGTAGGCAAAGGAGTGCAAGGTCAGGGAGAAGCTGCTTTACCCATGAGCATCCAGACAGCAAGCCCTTCCTTTCCCAGCTAAGTGGATTTCCAGCTACATCCAAACCCAACTAAGCACCTCATGTTTTTCCTGCTTCATAACATAATCATAAACTTAGAGGTTAATAAAAGAGAAAGGAATAAGCATCACTATGCTGTGTGACACAGTCCTGAATGCTGTCATCCCATAAAATGAAATCCTGACATAAAAATTCCTGAAGTCTAAGATTTCTGGTCTGAGGAGATGGCTCAGAGATCTAAGCACCATGCTGGCAAACACAAGCACTCGGCTTCTATACTCCGTACCACATGCTGTGCTGTAGTGCCAGCCACTGAAACTGGGCGTTCTGGCGCCTGCCTGTAATCCCAGCACTGGGGGCTGAGACAGAAGGATCACTAGAGTCCAAGCTGCATAGTGTGACCCTGTATGAAATAAATAAAAGATTAAAACAATGTTTTAAAGAAGACAATAAAATTTCTGATTTCTAAAATCTTGAAAGATAAATATTTAAAAAACTTAATCTTGAAAAAAGTAATTTTATAAAAGCTTTACAAGACTTTTTTGTGTTTAAAGATTTATTTGGAAAATATATAAAAATACAGGGGAAAATGCAATAAGCCCCTTTGCAAAATAACACAGATAATGCCATACATATTTTGAAAATTTCAGGAGAATAAAATCTATAACCAGATGGACTATATTCATAAAGAAATAGGCCAAACTGCAAAATACGAAAGTTGATGTTGCTGTGGTCAGTAATTTTAATGCCCCCCCATAACAATTGGATCAAAATAGCCCCCAGTAGTGGTATGCATTCTGCAGAGGGACTTTCAGAAGACATGTTGCTCCCAAGGCTGCTGTGCTGATCTGCAACGACCTGCTGGGTCCATGGCTAATTCACTGTTAGGAGCCAGACCTGGCTGGAAGAGTTAAGCCCCTGGGGAACAGTCGCCTGTCTCTACTGCCCTCCTGTCCTTTCAGGTCTCCTCCCTGCTCTTTCTGCTTCCTGGCTGTCCATGGGTGAGCTGCTTTTCTTCTCCATGTCCTTCCACCATGACCTTTCTGCCTTTGAACCAGTCAACCACAACTGACCACCCTGAAACTACAAGTCAGAAACGAACCTTTTTCCTTTAACTTGTGTATGTCACATATTTTGTTTCAGTAATGAAAAGCTAGCTAATATAGTAATTGTGTGCACCCAGATTTATAATTTCTCTCTTCTGCCTTGATAAGTGACCATAATCAAGCCAGACAACCTAGGTCTTATGAGAAGGGACATTTTAAAAAGATGATACATCACCAGCACATATGCAATCTGCAATTATCCTTTAAGACAAGATCTCAAGAAATCATAACTTGCTGCAACACACACTGTGCAGGCCCTGCCCCTGAGCACAATGAGCCGGTCACAGACATAAGGCAGGTGTAGTGGCAGGTGCCTGCAATCTGCGCGCTGCAGAGGCTGAAAACCAGAGGATCACTATGACTCCGAGAAGTGTAGTGAGACCCTGTATCACATACACTTTTAAAAACCTCACATCTTTCATAAATGTAAATATACATAAAAATGTATCTTCATTTATCGAGGAATTTTCAGCATCTATTTTATACACATGAACATTGAATGCAAATAAAGCAATTTAATAAAAGTTAATATAATAAAATATATTAGCTCTAAAACTTTTATGCAATTTATAAACTTCTTAGGGAAAATAAAGCAAAAATGAAATGTATAGCATAGTGAATTGTAAAAATTAATAATGCTGACTTAAAATAGTGAGGGAAATGAAATTAAAAAAACGAAAAACAAAGCTAAAATAAAAATTCAACACAACCATGAATTAAAATGATTAATTTTGGACAGTTGTATAGAGATAATTTATGGAACCTGTCCAGATTTCATAAACATTTATTGGATTTTGAAGTCATGTATTGGGATGATACTTACCTGTAGGGTTTTTTTTGTTTTTGTTGTTATGCTATGATGCATTTCCTTATCATAGACCAAAAAGCAATAGATCCACCCAATTATGGACTAAAACCATGAAATAAAGTACTCTCCATAACTTAATGATCCCAGGTACTTTATTATAATGATGAAAGAGTGATACAATATATTATTGGCTTGAAAGAAAAAGCAGCAGCCAATCAAATCATGCAAGGTGGATCACTGCCACCCTGTCTTGTATAGTTTAAAGAAGGTGAATTTCTTGTATACTCAACAGACACTTCAGAACAATGATAGATTGATTTCCCAAAAGATAGACTTTTATGTTCAAATTGTCACATGCATAGAACACAGGTAGAAGAAAAAGAGCAACAAACAATGTTAGAATGCATTTCTTGTTTGAAGTTAATTAAAGTAGTGAAACAGCCCATAAAATACTATTTGCAGTCAACTAATTCTTCCATAGCAAGTGTGCTGATTTATCTTGTTTCAGGTGCATATATTTTTTCAAGGGTGTTTTTCTCCTTGAATTAAGAGAGAAAACAATTCTGCAACTCGAATAAACAAGACTTTTATGTGTGAAAGCTTATCAGGGGCACATAAAATTGGAAGGTCCTACAACTAGTCTTTTTCACCATGCCTACTGTTTGGCCATCCAAGTAGCTCAGTGGGTTAAAGCACCTGCAAGCAGGCACAGGGGCTGGGGGCTCCAGGCCTGCCATGAGGGCTCTGCCCCTGGGGTGCACTGTGACTGGGTGTGGTGGCGCACACCCGTAATCCCAGCTCCTGGGAGACTGTAAACAGGCAGATCACTATGAGGTCTCATCTAGTAGTGAGATTCTGAACTCCCTGTAGACCTTTCCCTAAAATACTATATATATAT
>NW_004524664.1:7434395-7436759 GCF_000260255.1 Octodon degus | reverse complement strand
CAAGAAATGATTAGATGACCTGTACTGATTTTTCCCAAAGTTTCATATAAAGAACATTCTCTGAAAATGTACCTTATACACATCTATCTCCGTGGTGTAGCTACACTCTTGTTATCTCACTAGCATGCATGTGTAAAGGTCATTCACAATGTGTCTAGTCTTCCACTGTGTTGTTTGTTTCATAATTAATTATTCTTAAACTTTAAAAGAACATGACGATACATGTACTGAAAAATCAGCGCAGGTCATCTAATCATTTCTTGGTTATTACTGATTACACAAAGAGAACAAACCTGGTCACAAACACTTTAGAAGACAAATATGAGAATTTATTCCTTTAATATCATTCATGAGGACTTGTCAATAATTAATTCCATTTTATAAATGAGGGAATGGAGGTAGGAAAATTTTAGTTTTTTGACCAAAGTTGCAATAAGATGTTACTGGTAAACAAAATGAATATGCTTAGGGTACAAAATATGTTTTCATATATTTATAGAACAATATAATCAAGCTAATTTATCTATTTCTTTATGTATTCACCTCTTACCTTTTTATATATGTTTTTCATTTATTTGGGGTTTTTTTTGTCTTTTTTTATGTATTTGGTACAGGGTCTCACTATACAGTTTGAACTCATAGTGATCCTCTTGTTTCAGCCTCCCCAGCACTGGGACATCAGGCATGCACTACCACCTCCTGTCTGTTGGCCTGCTCAGCATGCCCAGAGGCAGGGTCAGCGCATCATGCCATGCCAGGGATTGAACTGCTGTTTCTTGGCTTGCCTAAGCAGACTCTTAGTCTCCTAAGCTATCTCGCCATCCCCCTTTTTTATAAATAAATGTTGAAAATACTTTAGATTTATTCTCTCAGAAAACTTTAAGCATACAGTACAATAGTTGTTTCTTAACTGTATATTCAAAGACCCCAGTTAATAACTAAACTGCAAATAGTACTAAACCCTGTACTTCAAGGTCTTTTACAAAAAGTACTAAACTTAAATCTCCATTAAAAATATCCATAGCTTTTTGAGGTTTTAGGTACAAAAGAAGAATGAACACAAATTTGTTTTACTTTTTTTTTTGACAGTTTCATGGATAATATATATATTTATTAGTGTAACTTAGGCACTTCAATGTATGATTTTTTTCTTTCTTTAGGTCAAGAACATTCACTATTTTCCTTAAAGAAGGACTCTATGTTTTCTCTTTGGCATAGCTGATTGCCAGTACTACAACTCTTGTATCTTAGAGTCATTAAGTAAAATAGGAGTTACTCAAACATGCACTCTGTCATACTGCTACATTTAAACTGATAACCAAGTAACTAAATAACTAAAAGGTGAGTAGCACATACAGCATGGATATATTGACATTTTATTACAGTGATACAAAGCTGACTAACACATCCTATCAATATACCTTAAGTTTATAATTTCATTGACATACAAAAGTTCTTCACTGTTACTCTTTCTCCACATCTTATTTTTGGTGTAATTTCTTAGGTTTTTGTATCAATACCTATCAACAATTTGTATAGCAATAGCTATTACAATACTTTTACTTTTAAATCTTTATGCTATATTTACAAGTCATTTATATGCTACTATTCCAATATTAATATACTCTGCCTTGATGTGGTCAATGCATTATGTTTACTGAAGAATTTAATACTTCATCCTCCTGCCTCAGCTGTTGAAGTAACAGGATTGCAGGTGTGTATTATCACACCTAGGTTCGGTTCATGTAGTTTAAGTCACTAATTGACAACTTTTTGATTTAGCTCTGAGAGCTCTTTATATTTCTTTTACTGTACATTTCTTGGTGATAAGCTCCCTATGAGCGTTTTTTAAATCAGGAAAATTCTTCATGGTTTTTTTCTTATTTGTGAAGACAGCTTTACCAGATAAAATATTCTTAGTTATTTTTTCAATTTCTTATAGTAGTTTGAATGTACTATCCACCTTTCTCTTAGCCAAGATTTCTACTGAGAAAACCTCTAACGCACTCACATAGATTCCTTTTTTAATTTTGATTCATTTTAATGAGAAAAAACATAAAATAGCAATGAAACAGTTTTAAAATAGGTCAGTAGGATGTTTACAGTAATTAATACATTGCATATTGTCTTCATAGTAGTTATTCAGAGGACAAGATGCAGGCATGATATCTTGTCTAAACAACATTAGTGCAAACTTTTATTCTCAGTGAACTAAGAGAAAGTAGCTGTATATCTATCCTAACTCTCTTGTGTATACATATATTTTTTCCTTTCCTTTTATTTTCACAACAAAACTGTCCTTTATTTACACTTTTGTGAATTTAGTAACACATGACACTAGGTTGCCTAGCAGCTGATAGCTAA
>NW_004524664.1:7400388-7433260 GCF_000260255.1 Octodon degus | reverse complement strand
TAATGATATTCCACCACCTCTGTAGACTTTCTTTGTTCATTTTTATTGCTTTTCTCTTCTGAATGGATAATTTAGAGTAATGTCTTTGAATTCACTTCCTTCTTCAGCTTGAGCCAGTTTGCCCTCAAATTTTTCTGCTGCACTTTTAGCTCAGTTGTTGAATTTTTCAAATCTATAATTTTGTCTCTTTTCTTGACTTTTATTAGTACATGTTTGCAATATATTCACTGTATGGAGCTGGTTCATAAACATAGTACATTTCAATGCTGTTCTTTTCTTCTTTCACTTCATTTTATCTTTTCAACATAAAATTATTTTGTTTTATGAAAGCCTTACAAAGTTAGTTTTATATATACAGCTTGAAAAACAAACTATAGGCCAAACGCATGTATGACAATTGTACTAAGTCAAGATACACTTTTAAATACTTTGTCTGCAAAGTATTTGAATTACAATATCTTTTTGTTTTCTTTCACTTTTTGTCCTTTTATCTGTCTTTCATTTCATAATATACATAGTAATTCCTTGATTCACAGATGCTTCTGTTCACTAACAATTTGATTCACAAATAGAAGTATTTTTGGTTTTATTCTTTCTGTTCACAAACTCCACATCAAGTGGTTAGCACAACTCTGCCCATTTTTTCCACACAAACACACATATGGCCATCTTTTCTTTCCTGAACAGTTAGATATATAGGCAAATACATAGATAGATAGATAGATAGATAGATAGATAGATAGATAGATAGATAGATTCATGTAGGAGCAACTGTGCAATATTTAAGCTTGTATGCCTGAGTTACTTTAAGCTTATGTCTGAGTTACTTGGCACTTTCTACAAGTTATCTATCTCTTTGTTGAGCTTCTTGTTTTATTTTATATTGCTTCTCTAGGATGATGAAATTGTTTATGTTTTCTTACTGCACTTTGTTAGAAAATTCAAAGTTTTTGGAAAACTTCTGGATATCTGATGGTTAGTAGGCATTCATTCTGATGTTTCTGTGCTGTCGTATTTTCATGATACTTTGTGACACCGATAAATGTTTATAGGTATATCCACACTTATGGAAATAGTCACCTCTTCCAGACTTTATGAGTGGCCTTTAATGAGAAAAGACCTTCCCCTGTGGTGAGTGTGGTGGAGGCTAGAACCCCCTAACACAGGAATCAATCATGCAGAGTGCCAGACGCAGAAGCCCACAGAGACCTAAAGTCCTGGCAAGTATAGTGGTGGGCACTGAAGAAACTGGTTCAGTGGGCACTGTGTCTGGAGCAGAGGTCTGTGACATCAGCCACGCTGGGCCTTTTCTGGGAAGTGCTTCAAGGGCTGCATGGTAGCTTCAGGGACCATTGGGTTCATCACTAGCACTCTGGCTCCAGCAGCAAGAGATCAAATTGAACAGCAATGAAGGGAGTCTGTTGTGTACAGAGGCTTAGCCACATTGCCCAGTTGCATACATTTACATGGTGTGAGAGGCTGACTGTACCAGTACACATGCACAGAAGTAGAAGCTAGCACTCATTATTGGTGGAATTAAGTACAGGGATGCACCTAGGTAAAGTGGCCAGCTCCAGTGGCCAATTGTAGTAGCAAGCAGGGTAGGCGGGGCAGTTCACAGGAGGAAGAGCCAGCTGCTGACAGGACTTACCAACAGATACTGATGATGTAGATTGCTTAGCTACATGGGTATGAAATGAGCAGCGTCAAAAGCTCCCACTGCTGGGACCAACCTTGGGCACAAGCATGACATTGAGGGTCAGATGCAGCAGCTGGTGCTAGGCAGTTTTGTGTGCACAACTCCAGAGGTGATGGCTAGCAGTGAGCATGCACACATGTAGAGCCCAGCCACAGAAGCAAGCACTGTGGAGGGTGTCAGCAGTAGAGATCAACTCCAACTGCATGAGCACAGCCCGATGCATGCTCAGACACAGATGCACATACTGCTGTAGCAGCCAGGACCTGCCCCAGGAGCCCAGGCCCTTTCTGGGAATATGCATGGCAGCTTCACTAAACAGGGAATTATCAAGGTGGAGGAGGTGTAGCTCACTCTGTGGAGTGCTGTGTAGAATAGTTGATGGCAAGGAAGGCAAAAAAGTAGAGGACTCTCTACAGAGTAAACTGGGAAGGTGGTCTGTTTCAGTAGGTTGACCAGCTGAGAAGCAGAACGGCTGAACTCTGCTGTGGAACAGGTTCAGGCTTCTGTAGTGACAAAACTGGAGTTTTGGGCAGTAAATGTTGTAGGGGATTACACAGTGGCCACAGGACTTCTGGGGTGAGTAGCAGAGAAGGTGTTATAACTGCAATGTGGACAATGTAGCTGAAAGTGTACCTTGACTTAGTGCAATTGTCTTACATGCTTTATATATTCTTTGTCCTTTTAGCTTGGGTTTAAATCTGCACACATGATATCTATCCTAATAAGGTCTTACAAGATAAATAAATGAATCTGGTGCTAGAAAAAGAATGTAATCATTATGTGCCATAAACGCGTATTAATAAAAATAGAAAGAAAGGAAGAAAGAAGAAAGAAAAAGAAAGAAAAAAAGAAAAGAAAAGAAAAGAAAAGAAAAGAAAAGAAAAGAAAAGAAAAGAAAAGAAAAGAAAAGAAAAGAAAAGAAAAGAAAAGAGGTAAGCAGGCCACCGAGGATCACGGCTCCACCGTGTGGCAGATGGTGATAGCCCTACTTGCGGCTATTAATTGAGTGCCAGACTGGGTGATTTATGAACAATAGCAGTTTATGTGGCTCAAGAGTTGGAGGCTGAGAGGTTCAAAGATGAGGTCATGTCCCTAACTGTGTTGTAACACAAGAGGCATAACAGAAAGAGCAAGAGAGACAGGGACAGACAGAGACAGAGACAGAGAGAGGCAGGAGGCTGACCTCAAGTTTCACCAGGCACCCTTTCCTATACTGTCTAACCCACTCCTTTCCTAACAGCATTAACCCTTTAAGGAGCCCTCATATAACCAAATCACCTGCTAAATGTCGACCCGTCTGTACTACCACGTTGTGGATTAAGCTTCTGAGACACGGATCTGGGAGGCCCACTCGACCATAGCATCACCTGTTTCCAGATGTTGCTGCTACTCCAGTCTTGGCAGCAATCTGGGTGAGTTTCTGAGGCTGCAGGGACTCATGCATACATGAGCCAAAAGCTGCAGAAGCTAGGCTGTTCGACCTATCCTCCCTTTCCCTGCGAGAGAAGCGCAAAAGGCTAGGAGCTCCTTGTGTAATGAGTCCTGCTGGCACAGGGAATAGGATACCTGCAGAATAAAAAAGGATTTTCACACTCATTCTGAGTCAATGTTCTTGGGAGGTTTTGCTTTCCCAAGTTGCTATGTCCTCTTAATTGGACTTGTGGGCCCTCCTATGGTTAGTTTCATTTATGGACAGCCGCCCAATTGTTAGTCTTTGGAAGGAATAAAGATTGAGTCTTCTATTCCCCCATCTTGCTCAGCACACTCTCCTCATTTCATTAATATACTTTATTATCATCATTAGTAAAATAATTCAGTTTGTGAAGGGAGGAGGGAGTTAGAGTACATTGAGTATAATTATGTTTATTGTGTGTTTTAGGGAAATAAGTGAAATGAGCATGTAGCCCAAAGTTGCAGGGATAGAACAATTTAAATTAGAAACCAGATCATCCAAATTTAAGCGAACTGATCTTTTACATTTGTATAGTAAATAATCAATGGTGTAGTTCAGTTGAACAAAATCTGCTCTTTCCCAGTTTTCGTATACAGAGATAATCCTTGCTTTCCATACTTTGCAGTTTTGTTGGCCCTTGACCTCTTGCACAGCTCCGATAGCCAGTAAATATTTCTGTATTTTCATCACTCTTCATTTCCTCATTCTTCTTTCCTCAATCTCTGTCCTGAAGTATTAAGTGGTTTCAAGCTTTTCCCTCTTTGTGTTTTGCTCTGCTTTAGCTTCGGAGTCTGCATTTACTCCAGACTTTTATCCACGTGTCTTTTTTTCCACGTCCCTTGCTTCCTCTTCTTCCCTTACCTCTCATTCAATTCTGGCTTCCTAAAGTTTCATCCATGGTATTCTCCTTTTTTTTCTCTATTACAACCTGGTTTATTTTTTTCATTGCCATTACTATGTGAACAACTCCCATGTCTGCAGTCTGATATTCTCTTCTGATAGTCTAACTCAAATTTACCACTCCCTGCAGAATTCTTCAACCAACACACAGCCATGCCCACAACACCAAGCCAGCATGCCCAACTCTGAATTCCTTTTCTTTCCTACAGGACTAACTTTGTAATTTTCTTTCTTGTTGGTAGCATTAGCCTCTAAAGATAATTGTAGCAGAGATGGGCTAATTGCTTATGAATAGCTATTTTTTCTGTTTCCCTGGCACAGTGCTAGAGTAAATTTTCTAATTCCTTGAGGTTATAAGGATCATACAACTGGCATATTTTCAGTGGAAAATAGGAGCTAATAGGCGTACCCTTCCAGGACAGATTCTAAAATCTTAAAGACTATTCAGGTCTGTATTTCCTTCCTACCTCATTTGTCAGCTAGACTCAGAGGTTCTGGTATAATGATGCAGGTTCTTACAGGGTTGGGCGATGCACATGGAGGACCTAAATCTCTGCATGACTCCACAGAACACAGCTGGTATCTCCACTGCCAACTGACACCACACTAAGATTGAGTGAAAAGTAATTTTTTACTGTGTTTAGTGCTGTGCTTTTGTGGTTTAGTCATTGCAAAATTTAGTTTATCCTGTACATCACCATGCCACAAGCAAGCATCTCTTAGCATTATTGACCCTGAAGTCTCATTTATCTTGTATACCCAATCACCCAAAATTCAAAGTAATTCTCCCCCTGCATTGTTTCTCAGATTCTCCAGTTTTGTTGTTACTTTTCCAGAAGAGAGAGTTCCCACTTTAATCTCATGTTTTTGTTATCTTTTGTTAGGACAAATGCAATTTGTATTCCCCATTCTTTGATTCAAATATCTTGTCCAACTTAACTCTTTCTTCTACTGTCATACTTCCTAACCACAAATCACCACCTAAAATATTTATAGTTAGAGTCAGTTTTTGGCCTTATATCATTGCTGTAAGGGTAAAATACAACCTTCTGATGTAACATTCAAAGTTTTTTGGCAATTGTCCTCTCTATACTTTGCAACCCCAAAATATGTACCATTTTTCTCAAGTGATTTGCTTTTCTCTTCTACCATTTCCTTTACTGTATTTATGAGTAAAATTTTATAAATGTTTTTATGCTATTTTCAAAATTCACTTATTTTTAAGATTAAATTAGTATATGTCTTTCTTCTAATTCTAGAATTAGGATGAGTTCCTGTATTCGTTGACCATAATTTTGGGAGATCCCTAATGCCAGGTACCAACATCATTGCCAGCATTCATTTCCTGCATTTTTAGACCCAGGCTTGTTATTAACCAGGGAAGCACCAGTACGCATTTGTCAAATAGCTGAGGAAATGAAAGGATGCATATATGCAGTGTCAAACACATTTTAGATGTGAAACATGTTGCTAGGCATTGATGTTTATAAAAATGTCTTACATTACAGTTTGCACTTGAAAAACAAACCTTAACTGCTGAGTTCTGTATATTCCAACTCATCAAAGATCTATTTCATTGGCTTTTGTTTGTTTGTTTGTTTTCTTTTACAGTTGTTCATTTACCTCAGCTCTTTGAAGAGGTTGGAGTTCAAGACTGCTTTTTATTTTTACTGTATTAGATGGCATATTTTAGGCTTTTCTTGAATTAAGATCCATAAAACCACTTACCTTCAAAAATGTATGAGATCAAAGTCAGATACCTTAGAGAGCATACTTAAGAATAAAGACAGAGTAGTCATATTTCCATATAATCATTTCAATTGCAGCTATTTCAACATCAGAAGAATACTTATTTACTTTTCCAGAGCCTCAGTAGCTACTCCGCACTAACTCAGTGTATGATACACTGCCTACTTGTTAATCACAGACTTATTTAATGTTCTGTGTTGTTCCCAACTGCAATTATTTTTTCTTCCATTACTCAAGTTCTACAGGATACACTGTTTCTTCCTCATATTCCATTAGCATAAAATTTCCATAAGGAATTAACAGTCTGATCTCTATTTTTCAAACAAAAATTCAACATTGTGCTTTGTTTATAACTTTAGAATGTACAGTGGAATATACAATATACATCATATGTGTTTTATTTGGAGGAAGGGATGCCAATTCTTTGACTCATTTGGTTGACTTAAATCTGTTCTATATTTGGACTGTGCTGTCCCCTTTCTTAAGATGGTGTCAAAGGCTCTCATTACTAGCAAGCATCTCTTGATGCATTTTGCTTGAATGAGAATGGCTTGGTGAGAAACTATTACAGGAAATGATTTTTGATTCATACTATTTTTCTTGATTCTTGAATGATGAAGCATACATTTAAAACTGGTTCTGAGATTCAACAAGGAGAAAACTACATTTGCTGTCCATTAATAATAACAAAATTTTAATTCCAAGCCTCACTTTAAATCATAGTTTGTACTACTCTGAACCCTGATGGAATGCACTATTATCATAGTCTCCTCATTTCTGAGTTCATCATCTGTACAGTAAGAAATAGTTTCCTGGGATGGAGAGATAGCTCAACAGCATAGCACCTGCTTAACAAGTGCAAGGTCTAGAGTTTGATTCCCAGTAAAACTGCACCCCCCAACAAAAGAAGGGATTTGTTGCCTTCATGTTTACCTTCTTGCCTTAAGTTCTTAAAATTATTTTATTATTTTATCAATGGAAAACTGATAGCAAATGACAGGCTGCTGATTTTTTGATTGAGTGAGTGAGTGGAACTACAGATTTAACACAATACCTTCACAAAGAGCTACTTTCCCACACAAACCTTTTGTCGTCGCCACCGCCGCCATTGTCATTGTCATCGCTGTCGTCTATGTCCTCTTCTTCTTCTTCTTCTTCTTCTTCTTCTTCTTCTTCTTCTTCTTCTTCTTCTTCCTCTTCCTCTTCCTCTTCCCCTTCCCCTTCCCCTTCTTCTCCCTCTCCCTCTCCCTCTCCCTCTCCCTCTCCCTCTGCCTCTCCCCCTCCCCTTCCCCTTCCCCATCTCCCTCTCCTCTTTTCCTCCCTCTCCCTTTCCCCCCTCCCTCTTCCCCTCCTCCTCCTCTTCTTCCTCCTGCTCCTCTTCCTCCTTCTCCTCTTCCTCCTTCTCCTTCTTCTGTAGATAGGTGTCATTGTGTTGTCCAAGCTGGTCTCAGCATCAGGACTCCCCTACCTCTGGCTTTCAGAGTGCTGGGATGACAGTCTCATGGCAGCTGCCCCACCTGGCACTGGATTCTAGACGCCATTCACTTATGCAGCTGTGAATGGTCATGTGCTCTGTACTGGCTGTGAATCCCTTCAAAATTGAGGTGTGAGTGCTGTAGACATGAAGGAAATCACCCTCCACTTGCCCCCATCCTGCCCTGAAGGGCTCTGAGTTGATCATATGCTTTTGTTGAGACACTACACCTGATGCCAACCTAAAGGAGGACAGGTGTTTTATGGTTTGATTTGGATTGGTTCGGCTTGATTTGGCTTGCCTTGGTTTGGTTTCTTTGGTTTGGCTTGGCTTGGTATTTTTTGACTCATAGTTTCAGCCATATTTGCAGGTTTGGAGGCAGAAACAGGAGAACTCACTTGTTTCGACTCGCCTGCTCTAACCTGAACAGAACTCACAATAGCACTTACACCTCTGAAGCTGGCAATGGTTTCACCCACTGCTGAGTACAGCATCCCACACAGCATCACTTCACGAAGCCCTGCCTCAGAACACAGGAGACTTTGCAGAGATGTTCTAGATTGAAACCATAATGAGACACTACCTAGACCCCACAAATAGCACGGCCACCTTTCTTCTCCACTCATTTTAAATTTGGAGAGGAAGAGGAAGTGGCCAGGCAGAAGCAGTGGGTAGCTTTAAAGCTACCCATAAGATGATGAGAGCCCCCTGTGGGCAAATACAGTGTCTCTCCTTTCCCACTCCATCCTCCAATGCATTTGCCTCTGATTACATTTAGATTGAAAAATTAAGGACATGCAATGTTCAACGTTTGTTTCTGAATTTTTTGGCAAATACTTCCATCTGACCACCAATGCTATCAAAATACCTCAGCAAGCATCTGCTAAGGAAACGCCTATCTCACTGCCATCCTTCTCCCTAAGACGGGGTGGGTGCAAGTATTTTGGAACATGGAGAGGCAGCCTACTAGTCAAGGCCCCTGCAATGCTGAAGCCAGAAAGTCTATTTGCAGAATGGAGGCCCTTAATCAAACATATAAACCTCATTACTTTAAAGAGGTCCTTCTTCACAACCACCTGACACGTAACAAAAAGGAAAGGCGTGACAGGGATTGCAAGAGATGGGAATCTTCCTTAATATTTGTTAGTGACGTGGAGCTTGAAATCCTCAGCACTTTTCTTCGTTTAGCCTGGAGATGCTCGCGCTGTCCTTGCGTGTGTAGGAGCTAATTCTCAGCGCTGGCACTAAACTAACACACGGTGACAACTTCTCCCTCAGTTCTGCTTGAGGAACTAAGGGCGGCAGGTTCAAATGACAGTCCCGTGTCCTACCGCCTTTTAGTAGCCAGCAACAGCATAGTCGGGCTCCCAGAATCCAGCCTCTCAGCCAGTTTCATGGCTCGGGCCCCTGCTGCTTCTTACCGATAGGTGGAGCTGCTGCAAAGCAGATCGATACAGGGACGCAAGGACGCCTGGGCTGAGCTTCTGCACCGCCAGCACTCAGGCTGGCCTGGGGGCCACACCCAGAAAGGATAACTGAGACTCCACAGCCGAAGGCGGCACTTGTGCACAGGACACTGGGTTGGACCTTTATTCAAATAAATCTGTTCCTTTTGGATTCCTCTCCTTAAGCTTGACAATAGCTTACTCATTAAAGTATATCTTAATTTTCATCATAGCACAATTTGCTCAGCAAGTTCTACAAAAGTATTGCTGTCCTGTTTGTCTGTTTGTGTGCTTGTTTTTGGTACTGAGGACCGAAACCAGGGTTCACGAGCTTGCTAGGCAAGCATTTGCCCATCCAACCCCTGTTGTCCATTTTGTCACGTGAGAGACAATGCGCGGGACCCCTGCACCACCAGCCTCTATCCTCATTGCACCTCTTCTTTCTTCCCTTCCCTAGTATGTTCCTTTCTGGCTGTTAGAACAGTGTTAGCTAATGATGGCATACACCATAGGGGAGAAGAGAAGCACTGACTTCAACAACGTACTCTGCACAGGAACGGGGGAACATCAAAACTAGAGCACTATATATACAGAGTCAGCCAAAAATGTATACACACTTCAGGAAAAGAAAAACAGTGTGATGATTCTTCAGCAGATGGTGTTACCCTTAATGGGGGACCATAGAGGAACGCTTATATCCCAGAAAACTGCACTGTTGGTCCTTAGAGAAGACGCTGAACCTGCGCCTGCAGCAATCTCAGAGACCAAGGCTACCCGAGCAGCAGTTTGCCGTACTATTCAAGGTCTGGATGCTGACGGCCACCAGCCTAGCGCCTCTTGTATCTGTAGAGGCCAAAGGGAACTTAGATTAGCCTCATGATGCCTCAGTAAATTTAGTACTAACATATTTATACAAATTTTTCCTTTTCTGAAATGTGTGTGTATATTTTGCCAACAGAGAGAGAGAGAGAGAGAGAGAGAGAGAGAGAGAGAGAGAGAGAGATTATGTAGATATATAGAAATGTGCAATGTACATGTGTATGTAAGACTTCATCCAAGTTTTATGAATGATAAATATGTACATGTGTATGTAAGACTTCATCCAAGTTTTATTCATTGCATGTCTTTTCATTTTCCTTTTTAAGGAAAATACTGTGTGTAGCATATTGAAATCATGTGCACAATTATAAACTAAGTTAATGGGACAGTAGCAGTCTGGAACTCAGTTATATCCATCAGACATGAGTTATTAATCGGCTAAAGAAAAGCACCAATGTGCCTATTGTCTTCCCTGTCTCTGTTTTCCCAGGTCTCTTCCCAATGCTGGGGATCACTGTGCAGTGAGGTACATAGAACTCAGCTTCTTGGAACAGGAATGTCACGGGGAAGGTAATGCCTCCAAATAAGCTTCCCACCTCTCCAAACACCTCCGAATAGACTTCACAGAAAAATGACTCCAAGCTTTTCAAGCCTGGCTCCGCCTTTTGTTGCCTAACATTCTAACATGAATTTCCAACAACATCTAACATAAATTTCACCCAAAATAATTTCCTTTCCCCAAGAAACTATGAAATTGAAGTATTTCCAGAACCCAGCCATATACTTTCTATATGATTAAGAGGGAACATGAGAACTTGAGTTTCTTAAGTGTGGAAGGACTAAGATGGCAACAATAGTCAGGGTGCCTAGTGGGAGGGGACGCGCTATCCACATTCTGGAACTCAGTTGCTCTTGACTACAGCGTCCTTGCCAGGGAAGACTGTTGATGCCTGCTCTGCTCACCTGCCTCAGGAGCTCCTCCTCCTAGAAACGGGTGCCAGGGCAGCACTGTTCCTCCTGCATCTGAACCCTCAGCCATGCAGCACGGTAGATTTCAGGGCATGAACCAACACATCATGGTTAATATTTCAAAATATTTAGTTACGGGGCAGCTTTATCCTGTGATAGGTAAATAATGCATCTCCACATCAGAGAAATGGGATGATAACCGAGAAACTGTTCTCCATCCCAATGGAAAACGGGTGAATGATACATCCAATATTATGAAAATCAATTTCTAAGTCTACTACCCATTCAGTTCAGTGTTGCTCCAATGCACAATACTATATGTTGGTCCAAATAATATGTGTCAAATTAATTTGTAGTATTACCTTAAAAAATATATATATGTATTAAATACATATGTACTATATACATACTATATATCTATATCTATATTTATATCTATATCTAATCACTCATTCCTAAAGACCAGGAGTACTTGAGGTCATTATATTATTTTTCTTTTAAAAAAATTTTTTTTTAAAGTTACTTGTTAATTTATATTAGCCATGGAGAAATTTCCTATATTTCCAATTTATTTCTTTTCCCTCTTGTGCCCCTGCATTCTTTAGTCTCCAAATTAAATTTAAAACAAACAGACCAGATACTTCAGCCTGCCCCATGAGAATATTGGGAATTGAGGTGAAATGCTTCTTTTATTGATTTTGTGAACATTTCCAAAGCCCTCTGGCACATTCATTGATCTCCTGAAACTTGATTAAGTTTTTAAATTCTTAAATTCTTAAATCTTAAGGTACTGGTTATTGAAATTTAAATATTTTACCTTAATTCCAGAAAGGTAGCCTCTATAATATTCATTACTTTAAAATTATCATAGTTATTTTATCATATTATTGTATTTTGCTCAAAATAAATGGCATCCACATATTTAAAAAACTACATGAGGGACTGAAAAAGTAATTATGATGAATAAATAATTTGAACAAACACTATCCCATATATTCTGAATTACAGGGGCATAAGCAAAAAGTGAGTTAATGATCATTTGTTATTCATTTTTAGCTAGCTTTATTAATATTAAGAGTTATAGCTGCTTTTGAGAATAATTTTTTGTAAAGTTCAGTATATATTTATCACATTTGGAATTTAATCCTAATCCTAGGTACTTTATTTATACAAGTAAATTAAACAGAAATTATATGAAAAATGTATATGGCATCTGTATTAATAATTTTTCAGGGGGTCAGGGAGATAGCTTAGTAGAATAAGTGCTTGCCTGGCAAGTGCAAGGCCCTGAGTTCAATCTCCAGTTCTGCCAAAAATAATAATAATAATAATAATTATTATTATTATTTGGCAAAACTGGAAACAATCAAGATGTCCTTCTACAGTTGATTGGGTAAGTGAATTATGCTGCAGACAAACCATAGAATATTATTCAACAATATAAAAGCATGAACAATAGTTGGGACTTAAATTTATATTGCTAAGTGAAAGACACCAGACTCAAGAAGCAAATTGTATAACACCTTTCAGAAGCCAAAAGAATGAGAGTGAAAATCAGGTAAAACTTATTCGAGGGGCTTGAGAAGGAAAATTGGCTACAGGGAGGGGCACAGGCAAATTTTTATGACAAAACTCTGTTCCGTCTGTGCAGTATGCCTTTCTCAAACCTATAAGCCACACACTACAAACAGTATTCCTGACTACCTGCGAATAAAAATAAACAGGCCAAAAGTACGGGGGATGCAGAGAGACAAAGGAATATTTTTATATTATGAGTCTATAAGAAATCCTTACTGAAGGGATCAAAACAAAAAATGAGCTGACCCAAGTAAATTTGGTAAACAGAGCCTTGACTGGAAAATATAAGACGACAGACAAAAATAAAGAGCTGTGTGTGAGCACACTGGTGCTGCTGACCTGTCTGTCTTTTCAGCACGTAGGTTAACAATTCTGAAACTACAGTCATGTGCTGAATGGCACAACATACAAGACAATGGTCCCATAAGATTGTGTTTCCTCCTAGCATCATAATCTACCTTAGTTTATTTTTACTTAAGTATTCTCCATGTTTGCACAGTAAGGCGATTGCCTAACGGTGCTTTTCTCAGAGTGCATCCCCTGCCATTAAGAAATGCGTGGCTGTATTTTACATATATATTGCAGTTCAACAAATAAGTAAATGGGCTGGAAATCATGGGTGCCAAGTCTCTTAGCGTCTCAGAAAAAAAAATCCACATAATCAAATGAAAGGTGGATTAGAGCAGCAGATGTATCCTCTCATGCTTATTGATTTAGAAAAATCAACAGAGTGTCCAGCTTGTGGTATTCATGCATACACGTATGTATTTACTTCCTAGTTCTGTACAATGAGGGAATAAATCTGTGCCTGCCCAGTAACAAAAAAAACTAGAGGCCACATCTTGACTTCCATATATTTTTCCCCAGTAATAGGAGCCATGATTCCTTTCTCACTATAGAGCAGCACCCAGGAAAGCATAAAACAATCCTGGAGCATCTTGAAGTTCCAGAAATTAAAGAAGTACTAAAGATAGATGTCAAAAAGTTTTAAGAACCCCAACTGCCAACTCTGAAACAAAATAAGAAAAGCTATTAAATTGTAACGCCAATAATGAAATCCATGACCAGCCATTATAAACAAACAAATAAGTGGGAAAATGGGCAAATATTTGTTATATAATATTCTTAAACATAGAAAAAATAAGAAAATAAAAAATCGCTATTAGACCACTATAGCAACAACTATTTCTTGTATGGTAAAAATTGATGGTAAGAATTAATAAGCAAAGCACTAAGGAGGACAGGGTGTTTACAGTACCTCAGAAATCTCTCAAATAACATGTATTATTGAGCACTGTGGTTATTAATATGTATTCCAAATTCTTTGGTATTTCTTCCCAAAGGATGGAGTCTAATTCCATCTCACTGAAATGTGGACTAGTTTTAGGGACTCATGTCTAATGAATGGAATAAGAAAAAACAAAATAGTAGCCCAATCGTAGTGGGGCTTGGTAGCTACCAGCTTACTAAAGGATTCAAGGCCAGCCTCACAGGAAGTAAGCCCTGATTAGGTGCTGCACCATTTGGCAAGATGTAGTGACAAGGACACTTCAATTCTCTGGTGTCCTCCTAAACCATAACTTTCACCTAAGAAAGTTAAAAAGCTTTAACTTTCTTAGGTGAGCAAACCTAAGACACACTCAGATGAAAGAAAATTGTAATCAGTATTTGTCAGGTACTTAAAGGGAGTAAGTTCACTTGTGTAGAAAGGACTTGAGAAACAGCCATGGATTGGTGGGGACCAAGGTGATGAGAGGACCACATGCAATATTGTGTCATACTTTTGATTCTGCGGCAGGAAAAGGTCATATGTGAAACATTAGAGGAAACCAAATAAACTCTGTGGTTGAGTTCATAGCATTGCACCAATGTATATTTTTTAGAATTGAAGGAAAGGTGTACTGAAAATCTAAAACCATTTCCAAATAAAAACTTTAAAAAATAAACACAAGAAATGAATAATACCAGGCAGATGCTAAAGTCCAAAACTAATAAGACTACCAAGGCAAACACGAATGCTATCCACAAGATGGTACACGTTGAAAGTGGTCAGAATCTGGAGCTCTAGAACTTATGGAAAAAGTAAGACATCAGAAGCCTAACAGCAGAACTCCACAAACTAAGACCACAGTGAACCCTCCAACTATTTGGGGCTAGAAAATAAGAGCAAACAGTTAGCAGGGTCAAATCATAATATAGACAGCTGGTGATTGAATTATTGCAGAGATTATTTTTCTGGATTATTTTTTCTCATTCCTACGTAAAATAACAAGTTCCATTCTAGAATCCAGACATTACATATTGAAAAGAACAAATAGTGTCATCAATAGTGTATTTTATCGACATAGTATTTCCTTAGGAACCCTCCACTCCCTGATTTATTTTCATCATCAGTGAATCCTTTACTGGTTCAAAGGACTGATTCATCGTTTTAGTGGGAAGTTGGGTAAAGTTATGGTCACTGACTGACTAAACTCTTAACAAATTGATGAAAACACTGAAAATTGACCTAGGTTTCTCTGAATGATGAAATGCACGGTTCCTGTTCTTTACACGTCAGTTAAAGATCCTACCATGTGCTTCAGGATCACCGTCCTTAGATTTTAACTATTCCTTCTCAGAAGGTGCCCTTTACCAAAGGAATCTCTGTTCTTTTGTGTTTTGCAGGAGGGACTTGACCGTCTGCACTGGGCATGTTATTAATTGTTTCTGTATGACTGCAATTCTGGTTATAATGTCTACCTGGCATAGCTTTAGCAGGTCCCCTTTTCCCATCTGAAAAGCTTCTTAGGGCACACAAAAGCCCTCTGTCATATTCTTCAGTCAGCAACATGCTTTTCCCTTGGACAATTTTATGAGAGAATCACAAAGCTAGCCCTCTAGGGGGCTAGTTAGTTAAAGTTAGATTAATGATAGAACTACAGATGAAACAAGGAAGCTAATTCCCTGCACACTATTTGTTTCATTGACAATCATTAAATGCTTCTGGCGAAGTGTTTCCAAGTATCAATCCCACAGTTCAAATGCAATCATACATTATTCGCCCTCCTTGACACAAATCCTTAGGCACATAGGGCACATGAGTGTGCACCTGTGCGCACGCGCGCGCGCGCACACACACACACACACACACACACACACACAAAGTACACACACTCCGAGATTCACAGCTCCTTCATCACTGGAGAATCAAGCCTAAAAACAATTGTCTGCTTTTGGAGAGGAAAATTTGTTCTTTCCTGCTGGTAATGAAATGTGTAAAAATGTGCCTATAAAGCAGTATCTCCAAGCAATTCACTGCTGCTTAAGCCAGGATCTAAGATGGAAACAAATTCCTAGGCGGTGCAGGTCTAGAGTGATGTTTTCTACAGCTTGAAGTGGGTTCCAGAAGTATTTTTACCAAATTCCAGGCTCACATCTGAACAGTAGGCACTGAAGTCACCCTTGAAAGTACTTTTTTCAGCTGCCCCATGCAAATGGTCAAATGTGAGTAACTTCTAACATTTCTGTTTTTGCTCTTAACATTAATTGCAGATTGAACCACTAAGCCCTAAAGACTGATAGGAGAGGTTGGCAAGGTTTAACTTTAGTTAAACTGCAAAAAATGTCAAGGTTAGAGTTTCAGAATCATAGTGTAGTTTTCACCAGAAAAAAAAAATCTTCTAAGATACACAAAAACTAGTTATATGCACAAGTGTGAATTTGGTACATGTGAGAGATCCAGTCTGAGCAGCCTGGTTTCCCCGGCAAAACCTAGAAAATCTCAACCAGGAGATCTCACAAGACACTGCGGGTCCCTGCCTGGAACCACAGCCCCACCCCGTTGTTGTGGAGCAGCACAAGCCCCACCCGGGCTTTGGTGGTGGGGATTCAAAGGCTTGTCTATAGCAGAGGGCTTCAAACTCTGAGCAGCACCTATTCCAAAGGGAAAGGTCTCCGCCTCAAGCTGATTTTGCCTTGCTTTGCTGCAGCGATCAATTTACCTGTGTGGTTTCTCTTAGCTCTCCCCAGTCTCTCCCAAATTCTTTCCCCCAGGAGCACATCTGTGCACATATACACACACACACACACATCTAAAACTCATTGCCACTGAATCCTTAAGAAAACCAAGACACAGACTTCTTTCTTTCTTATGCACAGTGCCAAGCAGGAGCAAAAACTGTCTGCTTCTTCTCATAAATTCTGTTTCATTTCTACAAGAAAGCAGTCTTTCTCTGGCAGGCTGGCATACACACACTCCACACATCTGGTTACTGAAATGTTCTCCCTCTCAGCCCATGATCAATAGGACAGAATTTCCTTAGGAAAGTTGCAGAGTGGGCCTTCTCAATCTAGCAGACAGACGGTGGCATAGCTTTGCTTGGAAAAGCATCAAGGTGACCAGCAGGAAGCCTGATTCACACACCAAGAGAGAAAGCGAGTGAGCAAGGGCCCTGGGGAGTCTGGCCCCAGGGAGCCACCACACCAGCTGAACTTGTTACAGGATGTCCTGGGATGATAGCTTGGCAGTGGATAAATAATCAGGATGAAACATTACTTAGGAAAATAACTGCTACTGATAGAAAAATGGGATGTCATTTCTAGATTCCCTATAATTCCTTTTCTAAGAACTCTCTCTCTGCCAAGAACAGATGTCAGAGTTAAAGGTGGGTAAGGTAAAGGGATTTTATTGTTTTTCGAGAAAAGAAAAAGCAAAATGGTTTTAAAATGCGTAATATTGAAACAATGCTTCTTTCACACCTCAGATGAGAAAACCGTCAAAATCAGTTTGCAAAGAACGTTTTGCTTTTGCTATGGATTAGCAATTCTACAAACTGAAAAAAAAATTCCTTCCTGGACTTTAATTTCTGCGGACAGGCTGTGCAGCTGATGCTCCCATAAGAGCCACCTATTGAGAATATTTTTTATAGTATCATTTTATTTTATTTTATTTTATTTTATCTTTCACATCGATTTTATTCTTCATTTCTTCCCCATACTGTTAGAAAACAGGCTCTTTAATGTTGAATCTGCTTAAGGTCCAGCTATACACAGGTCTTTTAGTAATTACATATATTTGTACTTTAAAAAATCATCATCAAATATTTATCTACTTGACAGATGTTCAAATTTTGGGGCAAAATGATCTTTACTTACTCCTGCACATTCTTCCAGAGTTTTCCCTCAATTCTGCTTCAGCAAACACAAGCAATATTTTCTGTCCAAGCAGACTTTGTAGTTGAACTCTGCCTATAAATCCTGTGGAGTTCTAGTGTGAACAATTTTGAGCACTACTTATGAAAATCTTCGTTGCTTGAAAAGGGAGTGCCATGCACGAAAGGTGACCATTCTGTTATCTCAGCTCATTCCAACTGCCCTTTAATTGCTTAGCATTTACCCTCTTTCAACTGTTAGTTCTTTCTTTGGCTGTGGTTAACAGATTCCTGAAAGTCAGAGCCATGTGAAGAGCAGGTGTTCTCACTTTCCTGAAAGCCAAGGGGTACAGTGTGCCTTTTATCCTTCCCACATTTCTTTATTTACTTGTACACTGTTATTTTCACAAGAGCTGTGCTACAAAAGGTGTTTATAGCTGGGCCTGGTGGCACATGCCTGAAATCCAGGCATCCTGGAAAGATAAGGTGAGACAATCATAAACTTGGGCCCAGTCTGAGAGACTTAGCAAGATTCTTTTTCAAAATTTGAAATTTCTGATGAAAAGGCAGGGCATGTAGCACTCTGTGAAGGAACAGAGTACAATCTCTAGTGCTAAAAAGAAAAGAAAAAAAGAAAAGAAAAGAAAAGAGAAGAGAAGAAAGAAAAAAAGAAAGAAAAGAAAAGAAAAGAAAAGAAAAGAAAAGAAAAGAAAAGAAAAGAAAAGAAAAGAAAAGAAAAGAAAAGGGCCAGCCAAATAGCTCAGTGAATTAAAGTGCCTGCTTAGACACAGGGGTCAGGGGTATGATTCCCGGGCCTGCCATGACAGACCCACCCTCAGAGTGCATTGAAAGGGCGATTGAGACTGGGCATGATGGCATGCGCCTGTAATCCCAGCACTTGGGAGGCTGTATGTAGGCGGATCTCTCCAAGTCCAATCTATACAGTGAGACCCTGTATACCCTGTATACCCTGTATACCCTGTACACCCTGTACATCCTGTCCTAAATTCAAAAAAAAAAAGAAAGAAAGAAAGAAAGAAAGAAAGAAAGAAAGAAAGAAAGAAAAGCATGTCTATCCTAAAATGAAAAGATGATTTTAAAGTAGAGAAGATATTACCCTGTAAAAGCAGAGAGCCATGTACCACACTTGCATGCTATGTGGTACATTGCTCATTTCCCTGCATAAATATGTGACAGGCAGCACTGATCTCCAGGCACCAGTGAAGAAGCACAGGGACACGCGTGTGTGTGACTCATGCATGGCTGAGCTGGGAGGCAGATTCTGGCTCAAGTGTCCCATGCCAACTTCTTCATTCTGTCACCCTGCCATATCCAAAGGTCACCAAATGGAGAGGTAAAAACTGGCAGGAAATACATAGGGAATCAGAAATCAAGAACTTTTTGTCACCCTTTGAAATGAAACAAAATCCTTTCAAACAGCATTTGTATTGTTTGGGCTTCAACATTTAGTACCAATGTTGAAAGGTTTTTAAATGAACAATAGTAAAATCAGCAACTGTACAACAACCTTCCAAAACCAGTAAGTACATATTGTTTTTAAAGATGAAAGATTTAGTGATCTGAATAAAAATCAGTGTAGACATTATTTTATTTCCAAGAAAACTTCATGCCTCTCATCAAGTATCATCTGGATCTTGTTTGTTTTTTTTTTTAATTGCACGACATAGAAAAATGGCAATGCTGAATGTCAGAAATTTCTTTAAAGAAAACATGAATTTGGCCCTTTAATTACCCAAGCTGAACTGAATTTTAAAGGTACACCATGAATGATGTAAAAAGAACTTTTTCTTTTTTGTTGGTAAAAGAACTATAGTTTGATTAATAACAAGTGAAAATGCACTTTTAAGTCTTAACTCTCTTTCTGTAAGCTATCTGCAAATATACCTAGATCCAACCAAAGATGTATCATCTACAGACATTAGTACAACTGCAGTATCTTAACCTTTAAAGAACCAACTCACACAACTCAAATTTATTCATTGTGTGAATTAAAATTATTTCTGTAGAGGAAGAACCTTAGTAATCATATACAATCAAAACTCTGTAGCACAAATAGATCATGCTCAGTGGAATAAGCACTTCCCTGGCAAGCGCAAGGGTCTGAGTTCAATCCCTAGTTCTGCCAAATTAATTAATTAATTAAAATATATCATATCTACAGAATTCTATTTTTATTTTTTCTTTATATCTCTCATAAAAATAAGTATCAGATTACTATTACAAAGATCAGATGAATACCATACCACATATATAATTTGTATAAAAGGTAAAAAATGCCCTTAAATTTAAAAAGATGTAAAAGAAATATATATTGCATATATATAGTTTTAAGATGTAATGTGTTTGCCTGTGTGTTTATGTTCTCTTTCTATATCAGGAATTGACAAACTTCCCTAATGACCAAATTTATTTTTGTTTTTTTTGTAAATAAAATTGTATTGGAATGTACCCATACTTGTTTGTCCGTTGTTTATTTGTCTGTTATAACTTTCATCCATTCACAATGGCAGAACGGAATAGCTGAAGCAGGGACCATATAACCTGTAAAGTCTAAAATACTCAGTATCTGGACCTTTTCAGAAAATGTTTGTTGACCTGTGACCAACAAATTGCACCTACATTTTTGTAGAACTGAGTTTCATTAAGGATATTTTCTGAATTTATTATAGCAATGAGTTTTGGATCTAATTCTGTAAGTGGATGTGCAGGTAAATGCATAAACTTGAATAAACTCTGTGACTCTATTTTGATCAACAAGACATGACAGAGAAATTATTATGTGTAAATCTAAGAAGTATACACCTGTGTCCATCTTGGAGGGAGGATATAAAGATATACCCATCATAGAGGGAGGATGTCAGGTCATTATAGAAGGTAGCTTTGCCACCTGGAAAACCAGGGTGTAAAGCAAATGAATGTCACAATAATCTGATTGAGGATCCAGTGAAAGCTTAATCTAGAGTAACACTTCTTCAACACGTGGGAAAAACATCTTGGAATATTGGGAATGTGCCACAGGTAGTGTAGGTCATCTTCCAATGACACATTCGTACACAGTAGCATGCACGACATTCTAATGACACATTAGTAAGGCTGTCTTCAGTTTAATCCTTATCATTTCAAGCATCATTAATTGTAGCTCTGCCCTCTAGAAAATGTTCTCAGTTGTGGATTTCATCTGTCTGACCACTGACATTCGGGCTGTACAGTTCTTGTTCCTGATCTCTCATCGTGTCAACCTTGTTTTCAAGCTACTGATTCCAGGTGATGGTTCTTTGGCTCTAGATCTGATTTCTCTCTCGCACAACTTCTGTTCTTGTCTATGTATTTCATTATCTCAGTGGTCAACTCTGCTCTCACCTCACAGCAGGAACTGAATAAGATTAATTCTCACTACTTTTCCTCAGGAGAAGCTTCCCCCAGCTCTCGCCAACCATCATCTCTTTGCTGGTATCTCACCAGTCATAGGAAAATACTACCACTGAATTAAAATTTAACAATATATCTGTAGTCTTACTCAGGGTCGCTAGAAGAAGTATCCCCATGAAACAATTTTTTTTTTTGCAATTTCTTGAAAACTTGCCTTTGAACGGGTACTCATTATCAATGAGGGACTCTAATAAAAGCATTTTTATTACATTATTGTTCACAGGATTTTGTGCCAGAAACTATCTCATCTCAATAAGTGATGATAGGTAGTTTTCTCAGACAGTAAAATGAATATAATCATTCTTACCTATTTTCTATTTCATCGATCCTGTTTTAATATCTGGAAACTCAATGCTAAATATAACATTTTGAGTACAATTACTGCTTTGGTCAAATTTCTGAGACTTTTGGCTCCTGTTTTCTACAAAATCACAGATCTGAGAGAAATATGAAAATAATTCCAAACTTTCTATTTCTGTGAGATTTTCATAACCATTTTTGTTCTTATAATTTATAGACAGATTTGACATACTGTTGACATATGTTCTCAATAAATATGCACTTTCATAGGTATTTGATTACACCCCTGTGTAAAGCACACATGCCTATGAAAAGCATGGAGAGAAAGTCCAGTGATTTGGAATCAATGTGTTTTTTGCAGAGATTCATGGCTGTGGTATGTGGTGTTTTGGTCTAATAAAGATATAAAAGTGAAAAAGTAGCCAGTCCACACATAAATCATGATGGCTACATGAGGTAGGGGGTTAGATCTTGGGAAATATAAAACATGTAATATATAACACTTCCTTTAAAGTTGCCTTTTGAAAACCTCAATATTTTTGTGGCTTAACTCAATGTCAGTTGTGGGAGTTGGCTGGGCCCAGCTAGGTGCATTGCTTGGGGCTTGTGTGGGATTAGTCAGTAGTAATGATGCTGGTGTTACCCAAAGCCCTTTCCTTCTGTGTCCAGTGCCTGAGTAAGGTGGCCAGAGGAATGGGCACTGGTTGTGGGAAGCTCCTTGATCTGGCCATGTACCCCAATTCTCTTCAGGACCACCCTTACGACCTGAAGGTCTCAGAGTCCTTGAACTTCGTACATGCTATCCGTTTTCCTTGAAACAAGGGTAATAAGAACATTAAATCATTTTAAAGAGTTTTTAAAATAGTAAGAATAATAGGTCACCTATTTCTGTACCAGGTATTATAAATATGCTTTATTTTATTTTCATGATAACAGTGGTACTTGGCAAAATGGGTCCCAGTATTCATTGTAAAGAGGAAGAGACCAAGGTTCAGAATTGTTATTCTAAGTGCTGGCCAAATAGCTCAATGGATTAAAACACCTGCAAGTAGGCACAGGGGCCAGGGGTTCAATCTCCAGGCCTGCATTGCCAGCCCCGCCCCCGGGGCATGCTGAGATGGCAATTGAGACTGGGTGTGGTGGCGCCCACCTGTGATCCTAGCTCTTGGGATGCTTAAACAGGTGGATTACTACTAGTTCAATCTAGTAGTGAGGGTCTAGTAGTGAGACCCTTACCTAAAATACAAAAAATAAAAATAAAATAAAGAATTATTATCTAATTTCAAAACATTCACACAGCTTTGAAATGGGAAGCTCTGGTTTTCTATTATCAAAACCCATTTCCTTCACCTGCATTGGACCATCTCTCATGACACCATGAGAATCTGCAGGGCAATATAAGGGGTAAGTAGCAATTCAGTACCTGATGCTAGGTGTGATTTACTTACAGCACCCAGTAAGACTCATAGCCAAATCCAAATGCAAAATCCTGCTCTGGGCCTAGAGCAGAGGAAAACATTCTCTGTGATCTAGTATTCCTAGTCCTTTTTAAGAAGATGATAAATATTATAGGCTTCATAAGCTTTTGTTCACAAAACCTTATGATAATTCATATATTTTATACTTGTTGACAGAAAACTTCTGCTTCCCTTAGAATTCTATGATTATATTTGCTCTTGTGCAGATATTAAAATTCAATATCTATATAAGAAAGGATAGATAAAGAATTAAGTGGCTTGAGTAATAACTCTTCATTATCTAGCTATTTTTGCTGATTTTCTTTTTACTGTATTAGATTATATGACCATTATTTAATCCTAAAAAAGCATCCCAATCAGCTGATTAAAGCAGAAAGAAAGAATTATTTCATTAGACCAGGCAGTTGTAGTTTTCTTTATGGGAAGAAAGACAATCATAATGCTAAATTGATTACTTTCTCCGCTGGCTGCAGACAGAGAGAGATGGACCTTATGCAACCCTAACATGCACTTCAGACATCACCGTGTGCCTGCCAGATGTGCTACCACCAAAATTAGAGCCTCATGACTTGTTGGATCTTCTTTCCCACTGCACTCACCCCCTGATGAGAGTACCAAGAAGAGGCTGTTCCAGCACTCAGACTCCAAAACAGAGAGAGAAGTGATACGAAACTCATGTAGGACATGCTGTGGCACCATCTCCATGCTGGCTAAATGGCCCAACTCATTTCAAATGGACCTGTAACAAATTAGGGCCTGGACCCATATGGAGGGTTTGCAAGCTAGAGTTCCACAAAGCTCTCAATTGCTTCTCAAGCTAGAGCCGACATCATTTGCCAGAGTTGAGGGGACTCATGTTGTCTAGGCAAAGTAAATATGCAAGGGTTTGGCAAATCTGTTTCTTTTTCTCACTGACCCTTGTGGTGCTAGGATTAAAATCACTTTAAGGCTTCCATGGCACAAGCCAGAATAATTTGGCTTGGTGGAAAGGGTGATTCAATGATATACTGTAGGCACTTAGACTCTAAGCCTTGGAGTAAAGATTGTGGCATCCCTCCGGATTTCTAAGCAATGCTTGACCATGCTGTCTTTGCCTAACAACTCCCACATTATCAATATCCCTGGGCTGCATATTTTACCCTCTATTAATATCAGGCTCCTGCAGCCAGTCTCAACTTAGTCATGTTCTATGACTTGCTATATCCTTCCCTCTGCCCTTCTGCAGTTATCATACTCCCACTCAGCTCAGACATCTCCCCCTCCAGGAGATTTTCCTAAATCCCCTTTGCAATCTATGCACACTTCTACTATCTCAATGGTACAATCCTATGGAGACATCTGTATAGTGTAACCAGCTTCATAAACTCGACAATAAAGATAATTTGAGTCTCCATGTGTATCTTCTGCTTTGAACTTTGTAGTCAGTGTTGAACCAAACTGAATACTGGAGGTGGAGGCAGGACCTCATGAAGAAAGCAAGGGCACTGGAAGTCTAAGGGGCCACCAGAGTCTACTCTATCCTCTAGGGAGTGTTACTTTTGGGGGAATTTCATTTAACTTGTCTGTTGCCTCAATGAAGTGTAACGTTTTCTTCACTTTCTAAAGTCAAAATTGCCATAAAAAGCATAATCTAATTTACTTGTTTTAAGAGTCACACCAAGAGGTCAACAGAAGTAAAAGAAGTTTAAGTTTCTGCATGTTCCAAGTAGCCGTCTTCTTATCACCAGAGAAACATCAGATCCAGTAGAACACACAGGATATAATGTTACCAAACTAAACGATGTGTTAGCTTGGCATAGTGGAAAAATAGAAAACCAAAGAAACTACATATAAATGGAAAGGAATCCAGGTCAATTTACTGGAAGAACTGATACTATTTGAGACTTGCTGGGATAGGACAGTCTTGAAACAGAAATAGCTGGATGGATAGTGACTCTGACTACTTCACCGTGCTTTCCAGAGCTCAGAAGCGTAGCCAGACCTTCTCCATGGCAGATCAGAAATCCTCAGCCAGCTGGGTTTCTGGATGCTCCTAGGAATGATCCAACTCTCATCAGCAGATCAAAAATTTACTGTGAAGGACAGCAGAAAGCAAAGCGACTATCCAGGCCCCCTAAGGTTGTCTGATCAGTAGGGAAGCAAGGAAGTAATAAGATGCGGTAACTAGTCCTCAAAATCACTGAACCATTATTTGCTTCCCCTGGGGGAATAAGAGATGGTGCCGACATGAAAGGATGGGAAAGCATTTCCTTCCCTGTCATGATGCAAAGCCACAAGGAGCTTAATCTCAGCCTATCTGCTCTGATGCTATTAGCACAGAGTCTTTAGCAAAATGTGGCTTCTGGAATAGATGGTGCTAATGCTTCCTGCTGAGTTCAAAGAAAAATAGTCAAATAATTGTATCATCCTCCCTAGTCTCATCAGAAAACAAAGTTCATGACCCTGGATTCAGTAAAGTTTTTTTTTTTTTTTTTTTTTTTTTTTCTTCAGGTAAACTGTTAGGCATGAGAACAGGGCATAGGACTTCTGTGTCCTGAGCTATGGAGAGATGCCCCTGAGCAGAGGAGGGCAATGAATTGTAGTCCCTGATTGCATAGTGAGTACTTCCTATTAGCTCACTATCCCTTGCAGTAAATCAGCTTACTACTCTCTGTTACATTAGATGGCAATGGTGCATTACTTGTCAGCAGCATGCTGCAATCATGACTCTTTCAGATAGCCTCTCAAGTACAGATAGTGACGACTATGAAGACAGAGAATTGCCTCTTCAAAGAATATGAGCAATTGCACCATAATCAGGCCAGACCCAGTATTTCAACAAAAGGTTCCTTGAGTTTCCCTGCATAATGACAAGGAACATATTACAGAGAGCATGATAAGAGTTCAGGATTTAATTGATCAATTTTAAAGAAATTGAAGTCCTATTAATTCAGAACAGAAATATAATCTCCACAAATTACACAAATTAAAAATTACCTGATAAAGTCTAGAACCAGCTAGAATGACAGTATTAAAAGACTGGTTTCTGCCACTTACCAGGTATGAGACCACAGGCATATTAAGTTAATCTCTCAACATCTAAGGATTGGGGACTAAGGGGGACAGTGGCAATGTCAGTAGTATTCCTGACACAGTGGTGTACCTCAACTCTTTGGTAGGTGTTTATTTATTAGTATCACACACTCAAAGTTTTAAGTATCCCACATGTTGGGCCAGATGCACTATTGAATCCAGAGGGGTCAAAGAAATGCCCACTCTTCATCTCTTGCCCTTCCCCTTACGCCAATATAGATCTGAATTCTCAGGAAATATTCCCAAGGGACTGAATTATAAGCTTCCCAAAGAAAGAAACAAACTCAACCCATTCCCACTGGGTTGGCACAGGACAGAGATCTAAAGTGCTCTGAGGCATCACTAAGAACAGTTGAAAATCACATTGTCAGCCCAAAATGTATCAAAGTTCTTTGCTGGATTGGGGCCCCCTGGGTAGAATCTCCATTCAGCTCCTCCTGTGCAAAATCATGCTTGACCCTGACAGGACAGGAACTAACTCAACACTCCATATGACACTTAGTTTGTAGTGAGCATTGATGGGAAAGAAAAAATGAGGGTGATAACCCAGGTTACCCACAAAGAGTGTGGAGTTAGGGACATCTGTCTCGATCATCACTAGAGACACTTCTGATCTCACTGCCATGAGAAACACAGCAAAGCTCCTCTATTTGTAGTTAGTAAGAAGGAGATCTCAATAGTGCTGCAGACATTAAGAAAGTTCACCAATGTTAACAAGCACTTGCTGCATCCTGTATGGCTGTGTTGCTAAGCCAGAGCAAGGGAGATAGCCACTTCAACTTTTTTTCCTTGTGATTAATTCCACTTCATCAGCCAGAATCACCCTTTACTTAAGTTGAATCCAGATTCAGTGTCAGCTTTATTTTACTTCTTGATGGGTGATTAATGTGCTCTCTGCTGCCAGAGAAGACCCTGTAATGTTTGGAGGAAGTTACAACTCTAGGAATGGTAACAGGGCTCTCCTTTCTTAACAGCTGCATCAAAGCATTCCCAAAACATACAGAACACATGAGCCTTGTATAGGTCAGCATTTCAGTGACCAGGGAGAGTCAATAGAGATGTAGTGCTCATAGGGCATTAGTTCTAGGAAATATGAAGATTTATTAATTTTCTCTCAGATGTATGGCTGTTCTATTGCATAACTATTTTCATGACACAAGGGGATGGGTTTCTAAATGCTTCCCAATTTGACAAAGGTCAAGCCAAATTGGAACTTTTCTTTCTTTATGGATTTTTAGCACATTTTAATATTTTGGTTGGCTCATAGAAAATAAAATTTCTGTGTCTACTTACACCAAAACAATGGACAATTCTTGGTCAAGTAAAATATGTCCAAGCAAGGCAAACACTAACCCCAGTGTAAGTCACAAGTGACCAAACTCTGCCTCTGGTTGCTCTGATGTTCATGATTGTAGGTCATACTTGGTTAAAACCACTAGTTTGACTGTATAGTTTTCCTTGTATTCTCAACATTCTATAAAATAGATTGAGTACCCATGACATGTTCTGACTTATAGGACCTTCCAGAACATTTTCAAATTGCATCTTTCTATTGTCCCTTAAAATCAACACATATGGACTCAAATCCATAAAAAAATACTTGCTATGGTTTATATCTTGATGTCCTCTGTACTCAACATGCACTCACAGGAGGGATTTGGGGGAAGTGATCAGGTCATGGGGGGGTTGATGTTCATTAGCGGATTAGTCCACTGATTAAGTTTATAGCTGAATCGTGATGTTCAGAGATGAAACCTGGTTGGAGGAGGTGAGTCGGGTGTATGGCCTGTAAGGTTATCTTTCTCCCTCCTCCTTGATACCCCTCTGCTTCCTGTATTCCATCCTACAAGCAACCCTTGTTTGCCATCCACCTCTGTAATGCTGCTGTGCCTTGTAACCAACTATGGTCTGAAACCTCCACAATTGTAAGCCAAAATAAACCTTTCTTTCTTCGAGTTGTGGGTAGCAGGTATTGTGTCTCAGAAGTGAGGGAAATAAATAAGACGGTGCCCAATAATAGATAATATATTATATATTAGACATGCTCAAAAGGCATCTAAAGGTCAACACTTAAATGAGCAGGTTGTCTGTGCTCCATCTGCCTGTGTTCAGCCTACACCCATCACCCACATCTGGCCTTTCCAAGTCTTGATAAGTCATGTTACTCTCAAATTTAGTACATAGGGCTGTAATTAGTTCATAATCTGTGAAGAGTCACATTCATTTTTGAGACTCTAATGAAAGATCTTGTCTCTTCCCTAGGAAACTAGTCATATATGTACAATATGATATGTAATTTATAATTCAATCATCACATATGGTCATAAACTTTCAATAATGCATGAAATCATCTTTCCTCCCAAGAGTAGAGAATGAGTTCCCTGTCTACGCAGAAATTTTTTTTGTTCATTTCTGGGTGCCCACTATCAGATAGATGTGTGAGACATAGAAAACTTTCCACCTCCATGGAAAGCTAAGTAATGAAACAAATGTCCAAATGTTCATAATCTTATGAAGAAAGCATCTTGTCTCCATTTTAGAAATGAAACATGTACAGTGAGATTATATATTTTTTCCAAAGGACACAAAGCTTATAAATTACAAGGCCAGAATTTGAACTCATTGTCTGGCTTCATTCTTTGTGCTCACTTCTTTCACTGTTTTACAGTGCTTGAGAAACTGTGAGCAGAATAAACAAAAAGTTCTGGCAGCAGAAAAGCTCAAACTCAGTGTGTTCACTGACTCAGTTTTTGCCTGGCAGACTTCAGAGACCTCTTCCTGGCTTGAAGTCCTCAGCTTTCCCAGGTAGCCTCCCATGATGGAGACACCATGCTGGTCCCTCCTCTTCTTCTAAAATCTCCAGCCTTCTCAGATTAGAGACCCTACCTTAAGACTTAATTTGATCTTTATTGCCTTCTCACCAGACCTACATCGAAATACAGTCATATGGAGAGGGTTGAAGGCTCAACATGTGAAGTTTGGAGGAGCTCAAGCATTCAGTCCAAAAAAATGCATCATTTTAGATGTGGTCTTACCTACAGAGATGGACACACTGGATCCCATTCACAGCAACAAATCAGACTCTACAACTTTTTATATTGTTTACTTGCTGAGAAGAATTTCATCTGGGTAATGTTTGAAAGCCTAAATGGTCAATTTTCCACCAGAAGAAACCATACACTACATCTGTGGCATTCTCTGAACCCACAGGAGTGATTTCCTTGCACTCATTCAGCATGTGGTTTGCACAGGACAGGGTGTCTTATGTACCGTTACTCATGTCAACATCCACAAGCCACAGGAATTTTAATGCCTGGGTCTCATTGGATGAGTGAAGTCTTGCATTTCTACTCCCACTGCCTGACTACCTCTAACAGCCTGGTGCTTGTGAGTCTGTGCTCCCATGATTGTAATGTAACTCTTTGGGAAATGAACCAGTGGAATCAGAATCAGAAGGTGGAAGTAACTTTAACAAAATCTATCATGCCAGTTCCCCCTTCCACCTTTATCCAGCCAATGACAGTTCAGTTGACAAAAAAAAAAAAAAAATATTTTTTCCTTTCTTTTTTTACCAGTGTCTCCTGACATATAATTTCAGCAATCATCGAAGTTTCTACTTTCTCTTCATCAGTTGAAGGTGCCACCTTTATGAGAATCTCTGTGCCTACTTGCATGGTCTCCAGAGACGTTGTCATCCCAAAGCCCCAGCATAGGGCTGTTTCACGGCCAGCTTATAAAAGACCCCCAAATCACACCTGGTCTCCCACAATATCCTTAGAACATAGAACATGTAAATGCACTTATTAAAGTATGTATTTTTTAAAATTTTTTAAATTCATTTTAATGAGAAATAAAGATACAATAACAATGAAACAGTTTCAAAACAGGTTAGTAGGATGATTGCAATAATTAATACATTACATATTGTTGTTTTCATAGTAGTTATTCAGAGGACAAGATGGAGACTTGATATCTTGTCTAAACAATATTTATACAAACTTTCATTCTCAGTGAACTAAGAGAAAGTAGGTATATATCTATCCTAACTCTCTCTCTCTCTCTCTCTCTCTCTCTCTCTCTCTCTCTCTCTCTCTCTCTCTGTTTCACACACACACACAAATCCTTCTCAACTTTAAGGAGCCAGGGAGTTAGCTCAGTGGCATAAGTGAAGTATTTAAAATGTTATTTTTTCAAATTTATTTCTTAAATACTCTGTGACAGTGGTATAAATTGGTAGATATTATAGAATTCATGTGATTTCCAAGTAATGAGGTTTGTGGTGATTCACCCCATGCATGGCAGCTTATTGCACCCTAATGTTTTATTAATAGCATAACAGGGATGAGAGCTAATATTTATTCTGTCTTTTACTTTAGGTCAATATTGTACTAAGTACCTAATATAAGATGGTTTCAAACATTTAAGGCTTACTACAGCTGAATAAGTTAGATGCTATTGTTGTCCCCTAAGTAGCTGAAGAAACAAAGCACAAGAATTTGAAAGTTCTATCCAGTGAGAGACAGGCGAAGGTGGTAGAATAAGGGCTTGAACTGAACTAGGTCAAACTCCAGGGTCTATACTTCCGATCCCCAGGTGCAGAGGAATCAGAGATCAAACACCTACCTCCTTTCACCTTTCTTTCTTTCCTTTTTCTCTTTTCTCCTTTCCATTGTGGTAGTGTTGATAGTTGTGATTTAATAAAGTTCTATGGCCTTCATTTATTTTAAAATTTTATCATAGCTCATAATTATATAAAAGCAGATTCAACTGGTAAAGAAGAAAGTTATCACATGGGTAATTATTTTTAAAAAATCTTCCAAATTGTTTTTCTCCTCACTTTGTATATGAAACACAATCTTTCTTCTGTTTTTACCTATAAACACTCTAGGTTTCTTCCTAACAATTCCTATTTAAAACCACACAGTGCCACGCAGAGCAGTGTATACGATGATTTAAAGACCACTTTGGGTACCTTTCCTGTAACGTGTGTATCTGAAATATTTCCCACTAAACCCACAATTTTCCATATAGTCAAGCTGTTAAATTGCACAGAATTTCTAAGGCACAGAAATTACAGATGATCTGATTTCCTTTGTTTTCTTAACCAAGAATAAAATATTACTGATTTCCTTCTGATCTTACCACCATGGTCAAGTTTCTCTCCTTATTTCTGAAACTCTAGACAGTTTTCAAAGATAAGTACTTACAGCAATATTGTCCAAAATTTAAATCAGCATCCTTAATTCTTCATGTATTTTACAGACATAGTTTGAAATAAAGAAACAATAATAAACATGCAATCACAAGAGCTAGGAATTGGCATTTACCTTCTTTCTGTGCTTGAATGTCTACTGTTTGCTAAGCAGCTATTATAATGTGGCCTAAAATGGTAGGGATCATACAATGAGTCCTTTCTGAAAACTTGTCTACATTTAAGTAAGTCAATATGAGAAAAAGTAGACCTTGGTTTATGCAGGCTTGTCATAGAATTGACACTCATAGAAGATGGATTTGAACTCTTGCTTTCTATATGTCACAGTGAATTTCAATTAAAAGGGAGCAAGCAGTTAACGACAACAGCTCCATGCCCTGAGCATGGATCCTGACATAATTTAGTTAAGGGACTAGCAAGTATAAATAACTTCTTTCCACTTCAGAACAAATAAAGTGTCATGAAAATTTATATAACTTTTTTAAAAAACTGGGTTTTATACTTAAAGCACTTGAGTTAGATTAGGTACTTGAGTCCTAGCTTTCTTTCTACTTGTTGAAAATGTGGCATTTCTAATCTGCTATGTTGGTCTGGTCAAGTCATACTCTTAAATTTTGGCTGGTTTTTTTTTTTTTTTCTGATGAGGTTTAGAATTTTTAAAAAAATATTCTGCCTTATCCCTTGCACACTTAGCTTCTGATGCAGGTATATGTTGGCATGACTTTGTCTTACAACAGGATGTGAGATATTGTGGGAATGCAAAGTTAAGGATTTCCTCGCAGTCTACACGAAGTATGCCTCACTGAATGAAAGGGTTTTGTAATTTCAGGAATGAAAAAAGAAAAGGCCACTGATACAACCATGCACAATTTCACATTGAACCCACATATAACACAGCCTATACTTGAAATATAAACAGTGTACACTGATACTACACTCAGGCTTTCTGTTCAGTTTAAATGAGGTTAAGATACTCAAAATAAAAAGAACTAGAATACACTTGACACGTGAAAGTGATTTTAATGATCCAAAATGTTTTCACTGGGCTTTATATGCCTGAAATTATGTTCATATTGAGATAAATCAGAGCACTTGACTAAGAAATGAATTGGATATTGTGGACTATGATATTTTGTGGAGAATTTTAGACCGTAGATAATACTTATGTGGATGCTCATCACTATGAAAAAGGGCTGAGAAGTTAATTTGTCCTTATACTTTATGAAGCCTTCTTTGTTGTTATTGTGGTGGTGTGGTTGAACAGAATGTAAGGGATGTGTAGTTGGTATCAAACTAGCCTTCTTGTGCCTTATAGAAAGCCCGCCCCAGAAACTTTTGTCTTTCCTGCTACACTATTTTTTTTTTAATGTATTTAGTACAGGTCTCACTACACAGATCAGACTTGTAGTAATTCTCTTGTTTTCAGCCTCCCAAGTGCTGGGATTACAAGTGCGTGCCACCACACCCAGTCTCAGTCATCATCTCAGTCAGCACATGGTGGGGGTGGGTGGGGGGTGCGGGGCAGGCAGGGCATGCTAGGGTAGAACCCTGGTCTCTGCATCTGCTCAAGCAGGTACTTTAATCCGATTTTTTAGGGAAGGGTCTACAGAATGTTCAGGGTCTCACTACTAGATCAACTCATAATGATTCTCCTGTTTACAGCCTCCCAAGAGCTGGATTACAGGCACCCACCACCACGCCCAGTCTCAGTCTCAGTCTCAGCCCCAGGGGCAGGGCCGACATGGCAAGCCCAGGGATCAAAACCCCAGCCCCTGCACCTGCTTGAGGGTGCTTTAATCCACTGAGCTATTTGGCCTGTTTGAGTGTGTTCTGTTCTGTACTGTTCTTTTCTTTTCTTTTTGAGGTACTGGGATTGAACTCAGGACCCTGCACTTGCCAGGCAAGCACTTATTCTGCTAAGCTATCTCCCCAGTCCTTTTTGAAAAACTGTGAACTGCTAAGCAAAGTCAAGAATATTTGTTTCCTGATATTTCCTAAACTATCAATTAGACTGCCTGATAAGCAATCAAACATATAGACAAACCAATTTTATTCACCATTTGGTAGCTTCTTTACTATTTGATAGAACTGAATCCAAATTCATTTTGTGATGTCCAACGTTATTTCATTGTTTCCACAGTT
>NW_004524664.1:7386711-7400288 GCF_000260255.1 Octodon degus | reverse complement strand
TCTCTCTCTCTCTCTCCGCCTCTCTCCTTCTCTCTGGACAGGCTCTCACTATGTATTTCAAGATTTCAAGCTGGCCTTTAATTCACTATGTAGTCCAGGCTAGCCTCAAACTCATGTGATTCCTGGGATTAGAGTCATACAGCACCATAGCTGCATAACCCCAACTCGAGGTGATATTTCTGTACCTCCTGTAGAAATCGCAGCCTATCCAATATTAGTTTTCAATCACATTTCTTTTTTCCCCACAAATGACTCTTCTCATCACCTTTGTGTAGGCCTGCCTATCACACAGGATGCATGACCCTAGTCTTTTGCATCTCTTGAGAATCAGCTCTATTTTCCCAGTTTCATTGAGGCATATATGAAAAATACAACTTTGATGTGTTATGGACTACAATCCAATGCTTGGTATATGTATATAATGTGAAATGGTCACTACAGTCAAGCTAAATTAACACAGCCCTCATTTCACTCAGTTGTCTCTTTTGTGAGGTTTTAAGGTGCACTTCTCTAGCAGATTTTAAATACACAGCATTGTGTTATTAACTGTGCTCACAACCTCCAGGGGCTATTGATGCCTCCTATCTCGCTGAAGCTTTGCACCTCTGTTTCAGCATTCCTCCATGACTCACTCTCATGGCTCGTCTTGGCAGTGACTGCTCCACTCTGAGACACTGTAAATCCATTTTCAAAGTTTCCACATGCCTGTTCTGGTAGATCCCAGGACATTTATTTTTCTCTGTCTGCTTTTTTACTTTGTGTAATGTCCTCTAGTAAAATCTGGATGGTATTCTGTTGTGGATTCCTATGTAGATGTTAGTGTACGTCACGTTTTCTCTACCCATTCATCTAACAACAGACATTTTAGACATCTAGGATGATCCCCTGTCCTGCTGCTGATGATAATGCCTTTGTTAGAATGAGAATACTGATACCTCTTGGAGGTATTTTTTACATGTATACCCACTGATGTTATTTCTGGATAATATAATAACTGATTTGAATTTTTTGTTTTTTTTATTTTTTTTTAATTTTTATGTATGTATGCATGTATGTGTGCGTGCGTGCGTGCGTGCCTGCGTGTGTGTGTATGGCCAGCTCAGCCCACCAGGGGGCAGGGCTGGCTGGCATGTGGTGCTGGGGGATTGAACCATGGTCCCTGTGCTTTGCTAAGCTTGTTCTAAGTAGATGCTTTAGACCACTGAGCCATCTCACCAGCTCCTGATTTGAATTTTTTGAAGAATTCAAACAAGCATACCAACTTACATCTCCACCAACAATTTGCAGGCAACCCCTTTTATTTCTATTCTTGGAAATACTTATTATTTCTTGCTCCTTGACAGGCCATTATAACAGCAATTAAGTAACACTGAGGTGAAACCTCATTGTAGTTTTCCATCTAAACATGACTAATGATGTTGAGTATCTTTGCATATAACTGTGGACACTTTAGTTGTTCTTTGTAAAAAGATTTGCCCATTTATCAGACTATTTAATTTCCTGTCATTGAATTATTTGGATTATTTTATGAATAATAACCTTTTAGCAGATTATACTCTGAAAATATTTTCTCCAGTTATATTGTGGAGGTCCCTGTACTCCTATGCTGAGTTCTTTTGCTGCATGGAAGCATTTAGCTTGACATAATCCCCTTCACCTATTTTTGGTTTCATTGCCTGTGCTTTTGGGGTTGTAGCCAAAAACATCATTGTTCAGACAAATGTCAAGAAGATTTTTCTTATTTCTCTTGCTAGTTTTATAATTTCACTTCTTACATTTAAGCCTTTTATCCATTTTAAATTGATTATAGAATGTGTTGTATAAAGATTCAGTTTCATTGTTCTGAATGTGGATATCAGTTTTTCTAATATTATTTATTGAAAGAATATTTTTTCTCCATTGTGTAACCTTGGCACTACTGTCAAATATCAAGCAGATTTATTTCTAGTCCACCTGGTCTTGTATCTATGTCTGTTTTCATGACAGCATCATGCTGAGATATTTTACTATAGTTTTGTAGTATACTTTGAAATCAAGTAGCATGATATCTTCAGCTTTATTGTTTTTGTCTAAATTTGTTGGTTAATTGGAGAATTTTGTGGCTTCATAAAAATTTTAGAATTTTTTTTGCTTCTTCAAAGGGTGTCATGAGAACTTATATGGGCTAGTATAGACTAGGAAGATCACTGTTGGTAGTATGGACATCTGAGCTATACTAGTTCTTCTAATCCATGAAGATAGAGTATCTTTCTAATTATTCTATCATCTTCAATTGCATTTACAAATGTTTCAGAGGTTTCATCGCACAGACCTTTTTTTGCTTTATTGACTAAATTTATTCCTAAGAATTTTATTAATTTTGATGTGGCTATAAATAGAATTGTGTTCTTGATTTTATCTTTCTTGGAAAGTTCATTTTCACTGTGTAGAAATAAAGTGATTTTGATAGCTTCAAAAGTATGAAATACATTTAATAAATTAAATGTATTAATTAGCTGCACTGGGTTTTTTGATGGCCTCATTAAGGTTTTCAATACATATGATCATGTAATCTGCAAATAGATTATTTTACTTATTATTTCCAATTTAGATACCATTTATTTCCTTTTCTTACAAAATCACTCAACCTAGGACTTCTAGTGCTACAGTGAATAAAGATAGCAAGAATGAACACACTTGTCTTAATGTTCTAAAAAAAATCACAGTGGATGGAATGTTAACAGTGGACTCATCATAAATAGCTTTTATTGTGTTGAGGTTCATTGCTTCTATTCTTAATTTATTGAGACTTTAGTTATTGTTTGTTTTTTAATCACAGAACATTGTTAAATTCTTTTATTACATCTATGGAGTTGATCATATTTTCTCCTTCATTTTGTTAATCTGGTGCATCATAGTTTTTACTCTGAACATGTGAACCTTTCTTGCAACAGGAGGATAAACTCTATTTGGTGTTTCCAATATATTCCATATTGTGTTTCTAATATATTGTTTAATTCATTACACATTTAAGAGATTTGATGTCTGTATTCATCAGAGACATTGGCTTGCAGTTTTCTTCCAGTGCATTCATCTGAACTTGGTTTTAGAGTACTGCTGTCCTTGTGAAGGGGCTTGGAAATGGTTCCTCAGTTGTTTTCAGAGATTGAGAACCTTGGTATTAATTCTTTTTAAATGTTTTCTAGGCTTAATCACCTAACCCACAAAACCCTATGTTTATTTTGGGTGTAGGCCTTTGTAATCTGGTTCTGTCTCCTTACTTACAAGTGATCTGTTCAGGATATCTGCTTCCTCAGGATTCCCTCCAGGTAGGTCATAGCTTTCTAGGAATTTATCCATCGCCTCTAGTTTATCTGATTGTTGGCCTATGGTGAGGTTCATTTTTTTTAATAAGTTTGGTTTCTGGCTTTTTATTCCTTTTTTCTGTCTGTTTTTATTTTATTGTGTTTAATTATCACTTTAAAAATAACAAAAAAGAAAATTAAGTTTGATAGGAACAAAGAGTTCTAGTATGCTTTGGAATAGTTGAATGGCTATACATAACAATGAATTATAAATATCAAAAAGCTGAAAGATTTTAAACCTTTCAGTCATAAAAAATCATTAAGTATTGAGGATATAGACATAAATATGTAAACAAATCTAAACTATACTACAATACACCTCATAGTACCTACTAGCATGTCTAATTGGACTGCTTTGCTTCAGTTAATGTATATTTTATCTAAATTTGAAAAGAAAAGAGAAAATAGGAGCAGAATAATGGCGCTTAAACAGTAACAAAAAGCTAACAAATAAAAACTTTCCGTATGTAATGGGAGGAATTTAAAGCTACATCTTCACTTTTCTTCTATCAAAACTCAGAAGAGAAGGAGTGCTCCAACCTCAAAAGCAGTGTAAAAACCAGTTAAACCGAAACAAGGAGACTGGGTGGAGATGGGAACGGACCTGTGACGAGGCAGCTGGGGAGACAGAGGCAGAGGAGAAGGAAAAATAATTCGGGTGCACTAGTGTTTCCCAAGATGAAGATCATTACTGCATTATGTATCATGAACATATGTCAAGAGAAAGAAATAACGTGAAAAAGTCAAAGGCTGCAGGAACAAATCTACAAGGAGCATGGCCTGGTGCTTGGCCCCCGCAACAGCTTTCAACATTAACCACCGTGCTAGAGCCTCTCAGTGCTGGAGACCCCGGGACGAACTGACAAAGAGCGCCTCCTGAAGACAAAGGACAGGTCTGAAGGCGCAAAAGCTGAAATGGGAGCTGCTGAGAGCGGAGTGGTGCTGATCTAAGAGCCTCAGTGAATTAAAGATGCCAGGAAATATTGTAAGAGTCTTGGGAAGGGAGCGTGCACAAAAGCATTTTGTGAATCACCACCAAAACAGGTCCTTGAAAAAGCCGCCGTGAGCCCAAGGATTTGGCAGAAATCCCCTGGATCCAGTTCAAGTTAATTTTGGAAAAGGGTGGAGGCCTATGGATGAGCCTTTTAGAGAAGCACTCAGAAGTGTTAGACTTCGAATACACTGTTCATTTATCTGGCAGCAGAAGATAAAACCTGACGTTGTAAACATGTCTCCTATCCTTGCACGTGCGCAGTCCCACCCGCCATAGAGCCCACCTGCAAATGCTTGGTACAGAAAACTCTAACCCATTTAACCTTTGGCCATAAAGTAGCAGTGGTACAGAATCCACACAAAAGTACCATTAAAAATGTGTGAAAAAGTAGTAAAACTTTCCAACAGGAGGAAAAGTACCCCCCAAAATATTGTCAAGTTGTAACTGAAGAGTGAGCCAAAGATCTCTCCATTAAAATGAGTTATGAAGCAATTGTACCAAAAGGAAGTCCAAGAGGCAGAAAAATAAGAGCTCAAGGGGAAAATGGCCACACAATAGAGAAAAATGAAACATGAGCAGATGAAACTCAGCCAAGGAAAGGAGAGAAGGCAGAGGGTTGCAGAACTAAAGATTATTAGAAAGAAAACAAGGAGAGTAGCTGCCACAGTGATCAGTGGCCACACGAGGAGGCAAAGTAGATAGAAAGGAGAAGAAAAAAAATGGAAATACACACCTTGACCGAACACAGAAGATGCAGGAAAGACAGCCAATAAGAATTCATAGTTGGAGTCCTAAAAAGGAACCCAGAAATTCAAAATGGAACAAAACAAACATATAAAATATAATTCCATATTTTTTCTGAAAATAAAGAAGTTTTAAACCTGTGCTTTTCCCCCATGGAAAACTGACTAGAACAGTCAATTATGGTGTGTACTATTAAAGTCATCGAATATTGAAGGTAATCCAGAAACTAAGTCCTTGGTATGAAACAAAGTGAACCATAGATTTGTCTGTCTACCAATAGCCAATGCTAGAATACAGTAAAGCAGCACTTAAGAGCTATTAAAGGCAAAAGGAAGGTGAACCAAGGATTTCAAATATATAAATATAATAAGCCAAATATAAAAACTTCAAACAGATAGTTTCAAGCAGGGAAACTCAGAATTATGGGAATTTTTGTTTTATTCAACTAAAAAGTAACAGGAAATGTATGTCAATTGTCTATTGGTGAGCAAGTGGTATATTTTGCTGCAACTAAAATGAAAACTTCTGAGGAATGAAGGTTCCAGCAGAATATCAAAATACAAAATGGTTTAATGACATGGAGATAAAACAATCAATTAAATGAGGAGCAGAATGAAGTGAGGTGATAAATATGATGCTAAATCATCGATTTCTCATCTGACCTAGGAGTTAGAGATCAGTCAAAGCTAGCAACACTGCTAGAAAGAATGCAAAGCTGTGAGGAATTAGAAAAATGTCATTGCTGATACCGTGTAAGGGCAATAGAAAAGGAGAAAGAAGAAACGGGTCATTTAAATATAAAGGTATACATTCATTCATCCAGTTGAAACCAGGTGTGAATATAGGGACAATTGTCTAAAAAGAAAACTTTTAAAATACAAGGGCTACCCAGTTTTTAAGTAAGTAGTAAATATAATGGATAACATATATGCATGGCTGCTTATATGTGCATGAAGAAACAGCAAGAAAAATATGCATAAGCTTATGCAAATGGATTCCCAAAGTCAGAAGAAATGAGGATAAACCCTTAAGGTGGAATATAGAACTGTTAATTTACTTTATCACCCAAATAAATATACTGCCATTAAAATTTTAATTGTGTTTTCAAACTAAAAATTTAAATACGTAAAAATAGAATATACTGTATTTCACCTGGAAAAAGAATGTCGTCAGAAAACTGTTCTTTCATCTTGGTAAAATGTCACACTATTGTCTTCTTTTCCACATCTACTTAAACTTTGTTTCATACACTTAAACTTTTTCAAAGTGCAATAAATACTGTTAATAAAAGCATGAATAAATTGTATCAGCTTGCTCCACTTCCTCACCATCTTCTAATAACAACATTAATATTTGCAATTGATTTCTTAAGGTTACCAATGATCTCATGTGGCCCAAGCTATAAAAATAACATTATTAATATATCCATTGTTCCTTGAAGGCTAAGAACAATGCTGCAGCTAAATCAAATGTTGGTGGGTTGATTTCATTTTTACAGTTTTTTACACTAAGTTTTTATTAGTACATGTTTGTAGAATATAATGATTATGTTCATCCTAGGGAGCAGATACATTTACTTAAATTGTGCCTTCAGTCTTTTTATTGCCTTCCCTTCTTTCCTACCTCCATCCCTCTATCTCTAGTTTCCCTTCACCCATCTTCACTTCTTCCCATTCAAGTTCATCGTATATAGTAATTACATCCATTGTGAACACTTGACACCTGTGCCTGTTACATCTTAATTCTTTTTAGGCTCACTCTCCCTACCCATCCCCACCTTTCTTTTCTTAGCCCCCTTTCCATTTGAAAAAAAAAGATCTATACTCCAGTCATCTTCATTTTTTTTGACAAATTTAAGGCAATTTGGTATTAAAGGAAACTAGGAAGAAAATCATCATTTTAGTAAATAATAATTATATCCTATTTTGTTTGTTGGTTTGTTGCTTCTGTTTCAATTTTGTTAGCCTCAAAAAATAATGTTAAATTTCAGTTATTTGGATTTTTGAAATGAAACTTTAAGGAAAATGTTACTTTGCTTCTGTTATTACTGAAAAGGTTTACATACGTTAATGAGATGTATGTTTACATAATGTTTCATGAAGTTTCTAGGCTCCAACTCAATATGGCAACTCCACATTGTAGCCACCTCTATTCTAAGCCATGTAGTGTCCTAATACATCCACAGAGGTCCTTCATGCTCCACTCCAGTTTCTTTCCTTATAATGTTACCACCAATCCCCCCCAGCACACCAGTTTTGAAAATGTTCATTGTTGAATCAATAAATTCATTAGTATGGCGTCCTGTCCTCTAGGTAAAACCCACTTCATTCTGTAGACATCTAGTGATCAGACCTGCAACTGTACTTTGTCTGGAGTGATATGGGAGAATTCATTTTCATGACAGAATTAAACGATAATGTGTTTTAAAAATAAAAAGCATAAACCTGGCAAATGGTCTTTGTTTGCCTTTCAGGGCTAAATCATACTTCGTTCTGTTAATTCCAGAGTACAGCAAAAGAAATCTGACTTAAATTGAACAGTAATCCATAGTGAAATTGACTAATCCAGCTTCACTTATTATTGACTCTGTTAAATGCAAAAGCTAGTACATTAAATTGAAAATAACAAAACAGCAAACTGTGTAACTAAATTGCTAATACATTGTAAAGTGCAGTTCTTGCACACTGTATATGTGTAACACAAGGGACGTGTGTGCAAATGGAAATTTTGCAGCCTGTCCTTGCAACAATATGAAACTTTAATCAAATTCAACAATAGTTTTTAACTTGGGAAACTCAAAGAACCATTTTTTTCTGGCAAAACAAGCCTCAAAGATGAGCAATCAGGTAGCAATTAAGAATTTCATTAGGAAAGGCCATAAAACAACACAGACATTCACTACACTGTGTAATGAACTTCAGCTTTGCATTTATCGGGCATCTGACATCTGCACTTTCTCGTGCTTTTCCCCCAGTAGCTCCTGGCATGACCTGTTGTCTTCTTAGCTACTGTATGAATATTGGCAACATAAGCATTTTCCAAACGGCTGTCATGTAACTAAATAAAAAGGAAATACATATTTGCGTCTGTTTCTGTGAACTGATAATTTATCTGTAGCATGCATTCATGTATTCATGCTTATAAATTCATATATATGTGTGTGAATTGGCTCAGATTGTCAGTGATGCCTAAGTGGGAGTGCAATAAAGGAAACAATGGTCACTGCAGCCTTCTTTGAATATGCCCTGTCTGATAAATTGAATTTTGAAATTATGTATACACAAAATTTAAAAAATTAACTTCAGTCGTAGGGGTAAAGTACAATGAAATACAGAATCATAATTCTATAATTCAAATTTTCATTACAGATCTTGAGATTTAAGCCAAGAGGCTTGCACGTGTAAAGCAGCTACTCAGTCATGGAGCTACAACATCATCTCTGCCTGTAATTTAATTTTTTGCCTAACGGCTCAGCCAGGAAACATTCTAAGGAAATTTAAAACCCAGTAATTTGTTCCACACCCATGGTGGGATGGATACTAAAAAAACCCACCAAACAGTAATATTTGAAAATGGAGCTATTTTCAGTAATCATAAAATTTCTGATAACATTGTATTATTGCTACGAGGCTGTTGTGTGGATAGTATGAAGCAAATGAAGTGAAAAATTACATTAGTGTGATTAAGAACTAAGATTTGGGCATAAGATAAAAGAAATGCTGGTATAATATAACTGATGTTAGGAAAAATCTCTGTAGTCCTGATTTTTATTTGACAATATCAGCATAAGCTCATAATAGATTTTTATGTTCTTTAAAAAGTGAAAAAAAATTCCTTTGGTCACTTCAAAGCCCCCAAAACAATGAAAAGAAAATAGTTGCCAATCTCCTGAGTACTCAGTAATCTTGACACACCAACACCAATAGAGGAAGACAAAAGATCCTTTAAAAAGTCACTGTTACTGGGATGGGAAAATATGGTGTAAGTGGACTTCTGAATAATCGGGGATGGCGAACCTAGGAAAATAGGTACACATATATTGGATATAAAACAAGCATTCCTGGGCTGGCCAGTTAGCTCAGCAGACTAAAATACCTGCTTAGGCAGGCACAAGAACTGGGGTTCACTCCCTGCCCTGTGGTGCTGGCCCTGCCCCTGGGGTACACTGAGATAGTAATTGAGGATGGGTATGGTGGTGGGCATCTGTAATCCCAGCACTTGGGTTGCTGAAACCAAGAGGATCACTAGGAGTCTGATCTGTGCAGTGAGACCCTATAGACCCTGCACTGAATATATAAAATAAAATAATTACTCCCAAATCAGAAAATAAGGAAATTAAGGAGACTTAAGGTAAACAGATACTTTAAGGGTACTTTAGTACTTTTAGCACTTTAAAGATAACTTCTCTTTATGGAAGATTCACAATAAGAAAGAAAGAATGATAGAATAAGATAATATCCTTTTGCAATCTGGAATGAATTAATGCATCCAGTTAGTGATTTTCAATCCTGTTATTACAACAAGATAGGAAAACATCAATTATGTGCTTCCTGTTGGAAGAACATACCACCACCCATTATGTCATCTGGTAAAAACAAAAGCAAAGGAGTGCCTCAAATCTAAATTTGACAACTAGCAGTGTGCATGAGGTTCAGACAGCAATAAAACATGTTAAACAATATCATGACAGTAAGCTTAGGAGCTGCGAAAAACTCTACAACAAAAATTTCTAGATTCTATAACTAACAATAAAGCACATTCAAGAAAAAATAGAAACAGAAAATGAGTGTACAAATTAAAAGACCCAAGTCATGGGACTTGTTCGGATCCCCATGCAGTAAATAATGGATGCCAATAATATAGTAGTATAGACTATATGAGAAGTAAGGACATAACAAATGCTTATTCCAGAGGTAGAGAGCAAGTAGTTCTTGAACCTGCAGTGTCTTCCTCACTCTTTCTGCCTGAAGATATGTGTTTGGCCTGGAAACAGACTAAAAGCCCCAGAAGGTGGCTCTCAACCTTGAGAGTGATGGTGAGGATGAAACCTCGGGCCATTCCTCTACCGAGCCTACACAAGGTCTCCAAGGGTCCCTGGCTTTATAAAGTGATTATAGTGCTGATGTTTTTAAAGGGTGTGTTCCTTTTAGGCACCTGCTTTCTAAAACATTTACTGATAAGTTTATATCATATCTAGGCTTTGTTTCAAAGTAATATGTAGCAAAGAGGCTAAAAATAGTAGGTAACATTATGGAGGGAGAAGATTGTCTCTATGTTGACAACTGCTGGAGTAATGTAATGGTCGCACAGAGGTTTATTTTACTGTTATTGCTACTTTTATGTAGTTTCATATTTTCTGTAGTAAAGATTTTTTATCAAATTAAGTCTACAATAATGGTTTATGTGGGAAAAAAATGCCCAAGAAGTTACAACGCTTGTTACTGCTAAGAAGACACAGTAGGAGGTAGGACTCTATAGTGAAAGGAACACTTCTTTTACTGTACATTTTTTGTTTTATCTTGTTATTTTGTATTTAGTACAGTGTCTACAGGGGCTCACTATGTATATTGGACTTGTAATGATCCTCCTGTTTTCAGCCTCCCAAGTGCTAGGATTATAGGCACACGCCACCATGCCCAGTCTCAATCACAGTCTCAGTATGCCCCAGGGGCGGGGCTGGCACGGCACGCCAGGGATCAAAACCCTGCTGCTGTGCTCTGTCAAAGCAGGCACTTTAGTCCACTGAGCTATCAGGCCTGCCCTACTGTACATATCTTTTAAAAAGTTTTCTGAAGAGTGACTAAGAGAAAATGTTACATTTTCAAAATAATAGAAAAACTATATAACAACAAGGAAACTATAAAGTTTAGAAGAAAAAGAATAGCTGACTGGTTGTGTCAGTTTTCTGCTTACAGCTCTTTAAAAATAACCTACTGACCTAAGAAAAAAGACCTAAATCTTTAAATCAATCCTAAAAATCCCTACAGGACCTGTGCTGTGTCTACTTCTCAAATCTTAACTGTTGGCAACTTTTCTCAGCATGCAATAACTGCAGTGTTTTGTTTTCATTTTTAATGTTGAGTGAAATAAATCAGACGTACAGGCTTATTTTAATATTTTCTTCCCTATCTCTCTTCAGAGCAAAGCCTTGGGGAAGCAATCTCTAATCCCAAACTAAGTTTTACTTTCATATACATGAATTGTATCCTTACCACTGATTTTTACAATTGTGATTTTACTATCTTATATGATAATACTCACAGAAGGTACAATTTTAACTCATAAACACAGCTGTATTAAAGCATACCATTCTAGCCTAACATGACTCACCCTTGTTGTAACTTTAGCTGAGGTAGAACAGGATCATGTTTGCAATGGATATGTTAGCACAAAACAGGTAATTACTTTATGTTTATTGAATGGAAACAATAGTTGGATGGGTGGGTGAATAGAAAGTTTAGTAGGTGGAAGAATAAATACATAAATAAATTGCTGTATCCTGACCAGAATCGTTATTCATCAGTTTTGTTACATAGTTGAAGAAGTGTTATTATATAATAACAAGAAAAAAAATGAAGATTAGGAGAAAAAATGAAAAGTAAGAGATTGAACTCGATGAGTGGGCCATTACATTTAATTAATTTATTAAACTCTTGGATCAATCATATTAATAGGGAGAAAATGTAATACTCAAATGGAAGCAGAAGCATCTAAATTGATATCACCCCAGTCTCACATTCCCTAGTAGAAACAACCTAGTTTGCTCTGACCATTTCATTAAAGCAAGTACAATAAGGAAAACTCTTTCCCACACTACAATGGGGGTATTAAAGCTTTTTATAGTGTCTTTATTTCTGCTGTAAGTAATAACATGTGTCTAAGTTATGTGTAAGTACCAAGAATATTTAAAATTAGAATTAGTGTGTACATTAAGTCAAGTTAAATATTGAATCCATTTGGGGGTAGGAAAATTTTTGAAAGGAGATAAAATGAAGGCTATGAATTTCTTGGAAGTCCATGGGAAAGGGGAAGAGGATCAAGTGGATCTTAGCAGTGCAGAGGACTTTATCCAGTAAGGTAGTCTTTCCTCTTTTATTACATCTGTCTCATCAGGGTCAGTCTCTCCACTTGAAAGGTAGTCTTCTTTGAGTTAGAAAATGAAGTGCTCCTTGGCACATCGTCCTGATTCATATTTTTTTTTATTTGTGTGTGTGTGTGTGTGTGTGTGTGTGTGTGTGTGGCCAGCTTAGCCCACCAGGGGGCGGGGCTGGCTGGCATGTGGTGCTGGGGGATTGAACCGCGGTCCCTGTGCTTTGTTGAGCTTGTTCTAAGTAGGTGCTTTAGACCACTGAGCCATCTCACCAGCCCCCTGATTCATATTTGTAGCTCCTTATTCTCTCTTCCCTCACCTTCAAAAATATTTTCAGGAATTCAAGCCATCTCTATCGCTGATGGCTGCACACTACTGCAGCTGTTGGAGGGAATCCATATGCCACCAAGAGAGATGCTGCTTGGAATTGGAGCAATTCGAGAAGAGGTAAAAATAGGCACCTCTAAGATCCAAACCTCTATTTTTGTGATCATTCACATTTAAATTACATATGTGTGTCATTTCTTTTTCATATTGTAATCAAGGCCAGGTCTATTTCACCAGGCCAGGTGTAATTTGGGTAAAAAAAAGAACAATGGGTTCCCCATTTACACTATTATACAATAAGCATCTGGGCACAGATTCTCAATGTGGGTTAGTATTTGAAAGAGGGTCTCCCTATTCCATGACCTCCCCCTTACAAGGCAAGTCTGAAAACAGCATTCTGAAAGTCTGAAAACAGCCTGAAAAAAGTCTTTCATCCCACCTGTGTCCAGACCACCTAGAAAGTCTCTGGCATCATCTTTAAAGAAGCTGACTCCTTGTATCTCACGAACAGTGCTCTTGTATCTGTGCGAAATCATTTTAACAGAATACTAAACAGCTTAGTGGGCCCATTGGCCTCCTGAGATTAATGTCAGTTCTTCCCCAAAGCTTACCACACTGACTCATGGGATCATTCTGTTTCTGGAAGAGCAAACGCCTGACCCAGCTACCAAAATCAGTTGATTCACCAAGCTGCACTCCTCTTTAAAGGATGATTTATAAGTGCTGCAGGAAGTTCTGTTTCCTTTGATGTTTCTTTGGATTTTTTTATCCTAGATTCTATGCTTATGGTTTCACTAATGCTTTTGCCTTCGTAAACATCCACTTTTCCTTACTTATTCAAATACAAACCATGATCTTATATTTAAAATGAAGGTCTTTTAAATTATGTAGCTTTCAAAGATCAGTTGTACAACTATATCCACCTACTATCATCTTCTTCCCCCCAAATTACAGCATACACTCTATGCTGTAATATTCTTATGTCATATAATGCTGATTTGGTATAACAATAATCATAGTTAAATATTTTTGGTATAATTTTTGTTTAGAGTTTTCCCCTTCCAAATTACAATATCTA
>NW_004524664.1:7383688-7384316 GCF_000260255.1 Octodon degus | reverse complement strand
ACATGTTTTCTATGCATAATTCTTGCATTCATTATAGAGAATTGGCGTATGTACATAACACATACCAATTATTTTCTCCCATGCTCCTTCTTATATTGCCAGCATCAGATTCATTTATTTCTCTTATAAATTTCATTACCATATATACAGATTAAAAACCAGACTAATATGCCAAAAGATACATAAAACACATAAGAGAGTTACACTAACTCAAGGTACACTTTTAGACATGTTGTCCATGCTGGATTACACTAACTTTTCTCTTTCTTCCTGTTGTCTGTCTTACTTGGCACTGCCTTTATATGTTTGTATTTTGTACTTTCTTTCAACTTTGCACTTTCTCTTATGCATGTTCATACAAGGCAAACCATTTGCTAGTTTGATTTACTTCATTTAACATTGCGGTCTCAAGGTACATACGTTTTCCCACAAATGACTGAAGTGTGTCCTTCTTTGTGGCAGAGAAACACTCCATTGTGTATAAATGACATTATTTTTATCAATTCTGTTGATCAGCATATAGATTGTTTTCAAAATTGAGCTAATATAAATGTGCTGCTATAATGTGGGTATATATCCCTCACTGAGGTATGACATCTTTCACTCTTTGTAGAAGATAAACAGTGTA
>NW_004524664.1:7381619-7383413 GCF_000260255.1 Octodon degus | reverse complement strand
CGCTTGCCAGGCAAGCACTTATTCTACTGAGCTATCTCCCTGGGCCTTGATTAATGTCTTGATGACAGCCATTCTTTCTAGTAGTGAGATGGAATCTCAGTGTTCTTTTAAGTAGAATTTCCCAAGTGGTCAACAATGTCAAACATTTTTTTCATGTAGTTATTCAAAGTGTCTAGTCATCTCAGATATTAATTTTTTCATTATGTCTTTACATTTGGAGGTCCATTTTTTTAATTCTTTATATATTCTAGATATTATTTCTTTGCCTGAGGAGTATCTGGAAAATGTTTTTCTCATTGTTTTTTTTTTTAAATTTTTATGTATTTAGCACAGAGTCCCCCTACACAGCTAAGACTCATAGTGATTCTCCTGTTTCAGCCTGCCCAACACTGGGGTTACAGGCATGCACCATGTCTGATCTTAGTGGCCAGCCTGGTGTGCCCAGCATAAGGCCAGCATAGCATGTGCTACCAGATATTGAACCCAGGTCTGTGTGCTTGCCTAGGCAGGAGCTTAGACTGCTGAGCTATCTCTCAGGCCATTTTTCTCTTTCTGTAGGTTGCCTTTTCACTCTGTGGGAGGTTTTCATTTCTGTACAGATAACGCTTTTAATTTTATGTTATCCCATTTTTCATTTTTTGCAATTGTAGTATCTCTTGTGCAATCAAAATTTATTTCAGAAAATCTTTGCTTTTGCCTTGAAGTAGTTCTGCTATTTTGTCTTTCAGAAAATTAAGTGTTTCTGTTCTAACATTTAGATTCTTGATAAATTTTTATTTTAGTTTAGTGCATGATGAGAGAAATGGATTTATGTTCAACCTTTGGCCTGACAATAGATGGCCAATTTTTCCCATAATTGTTGAAGAGAAACTAGCATAGTTTTGGATGCATGATATGCATTTCATAAATTTTTTTTAGAAAAATAGGTAGACATATAGATGACAGATGATAGACAAGTAAATAGATAGATAGGATAATCTTCAATTTACAAACTGTTCAGTTCTTGCTGTTTCTACCAAGATGAAATCATGTCTTTTTGGGTAGTATTGCCAAATTGTGCCTGGTTTAATCCCTTGCCTTTTATCCAGTTGCAAACAAGCAGAAGAATGTGAGATTGGTATCAAAACTTGTCTTGGTAACAGCTGCACAGTGTTGCTGATCACCGAATTCTACCTACCTTCATTATAAAGCGTAATAAGCATGGCTGTCCTTGTCTCTGTAGTTCTCCTCTAGGACACCATCTGGATTGGTGGAAAGATTGTTCTTCTGGGAGATTCATAACCATAGCAGTCACAAGGTGCTATTAGCTCAATTTAAACTGACCCAGCCACACTGCCACCAGTATGGACACCTGCTGGAGGAAGCTCCCCACCACAGTCGAAGGCAGATCCCTTTAGCCATGGTATTACCATCCTTTCGTTTCCGCTCTCCACCTTTCTTGGTTCATTTATCACTTTGACAAGTTTCTCACCAGCTGTTGTGGCTGTTCACTAGAGAATCATGCACATTCATGAATTATTTTGTCAGAATTTTGCCCTCATGTCTTATTTGGGTTACAATAATGAGATCATGAGAGGAAGTGCACCAGACATACCATAAAGAAAGTACTAAATGAGGCTTTAGCTCAGTGTGGGCATATTTATGCCCTTTCTCATTTAGAGGTCTTAACCAAGGTATCACTTTAGTAAGATAAAGCTTGCCCCTTCCTTGGTGTCTAGAAGGAGAAGAAAATTTCTAAATATAATGTTCCTCTGGTCATAAAAATATAAATATTATAAAAGTACATATATGCAG
>NW_004524664.1:7378272-7381424 GCF_000260255.1 Octodon degus | reverse complement strand
AAAAAAATCTCCAAGCAGATGTCGTATACTCAAGGAATGTCATATTTGCTCTACAGATTAAAAACAACTGTATTAGTTTAAAGTGCAAGATGTGTTTAGCAGACTCTTTCCCATGCTGTGTTTATGTTTTTTCTCAATCCATACATATTCTATGCCAGAAGATGTTTTTCTATTTCACTCCTAAAAGGCTCTTCTAAGTTGTTAGTAAATAATCTCTTTTTTTGCTTGTAGACAGCACTGCAACTGCATAGCTGAAATGAGCAGGTCACTTTCACAATCCCCATGCAAGCATCTTCCCCCCTCTTTTTGTGATTTGCAGTTCACACTTTGCAAGAAGCAGAATACTCTTCCACAGCCACTCACACATAATACAATTCAGCTAAATTATTTTTAGCGGGCAGCTTTGCTCTGACTTGTTTCTCCGCATCTGAAATTCTGCCTTTGTATTTATTTCTGTGCGTATGCCTTATTTGTGTCATAGTTATCATGAACACCCTAGATGATAGGGACACTACTTGCCTTATTTTTTTAATAAAAACCAACTGAATACATTATCTAAAGCATTTTTTTAATCTGTAGCAGTGGCAAGGCTGGAAGGCAGGAAAGACTGTGGCCTATTAAGTGCTGTGGTATACAATGTGTTTGCTTTTTGATAGAATATTTGAGCAATTAACAATCTGATTGCTTTAAGTGACATATATATATATATATATATATATATATATATATATATGACAAGAACCAACAAATAGTACATTGTTGAAATAAAATTAAACTTAGTACCACTGTGCTATATTATGTCATACAATAATTATATATGAACCTAATTGTATTTTATTTTAATGAACATAATTAATGGAAATATGATTTTATATCCAATAATCAGTGTTCTTGAGACAAACAGATGTACTCCTGCAGGTAAAACCTAATGCACATTAACAGGCCCTGTGACAACAAGAGGAATGCTCATCTTCATGTAGAAATTTAGGTAGCGAACTAGAAAATAATCTAGCCTGATATTTTATTACATCTGTTTTTGTTTAGTCATTATAACACATTTTTCAAGAGAAAATTGTTGAACTCAGCTGACAAGATGGGAGTGCCATCAAAATCGCAATATGCACACAGTATCTATAGGATCAGAGCATGAGACACTTTGGATGGCTCTAATAAAAGGAAAGAAAGGAAATCTGTGAAATCACAAAGTTGCCAGTGCATTTCTTATTCCAAAATACCTACAGAAAAAGGGTGATTCAAATGCCTCAGTCTGACTACAAAGATAAAACATACTAGAAAGAAGAATGAAAATGTAATATGCTGATAGTGTGTTGATGCATCTGTCAAGCTAGCCTTGTTCTTCAGTTCTACTCCTTCAAAACAGTGCCTGGTTACAGAATGGGATCTGCTAATGACAATTAGGACACATATATAGGGTACCGTCATCCAACAATAGTAGATAAGATTAGTCACTTAGCCATCCCTAATATTTTATTGTAATAACTAAGTATTCTTGTCTGTTAATTTTAACTGGACTTAATATTGAATCACAACCAATTATAATCTTTCAATCTACAAATAATAAAAACCTTTAAGCACATTAACACAAGACTCTGTTTAACAGTGACAATAATAAAGTAAGGCTATCTTTATAGCTATGTTTTAAGTTGAACCTCTACTGCTTTCTGTCTGAGTTAGAAAAAATTATTATTTTGTAACATGCTATCTAGTTAGAAGCTAATAAAAATGCTCATAAGTCACATGGTTATTACAAAACTGAAGTAGACTTTTAGATTTTGTGTCTTTAATTTAATCTACATTAGAGTAAATACTCAGAAATTTCTCTGAAAGCATATATTTGTTTATGATCATATTTATTATTAATGTCATAGTCATCATCACTTTTGAATAGGCAGTAGGGCATTCTAATTCTAACATAAGACAAGAAAAGACATGCCTGTGAGGAGGAGGGAGGATTTAAAGGGATCAAACCATTGATCTTACGTTTAGTGCAAGGACTCCAAGTGTGATTTACCTAATGACACACCTTAAGACCATTTTGCTTTGTTATATGATTAAAATAATGCTGTCATATATAAAATTAAATAACATGTCATTTATCAAAAGATTTTAATCAAAGCATAAGCTATGTATCAGACATAGTCTTTGTTATTTTGCATAAAGTGAGTAACTTTCACAGTTTGAGATTCCCAGCCTTGAATTATAGATTAAAAATACTATTTATCAATAGTCTTGGATTTAACAGTAAACTTGGGTTATATGCTGTGAATGTTATGGCTTCCTAAAAATCTACATAATTTGCTGTATCAAAGCGTGAGAGCTGGCCAGATAGCTCAAGTACCTTCTAGAGCAGACGCAGGGAACAGAGTTTTATCTCCAGCATTCTGTGCTGTCACCGCCCCCTGGGCATGTTGAGATGGCAATTGAGACTGGGCGTGGTGGTTTCTACCTATAATCCCAGCACTTGGGAGGCTGAAAACAGGAGAATCACTGCAAGTCTGATCTGATAGTGAGACCTTGCAGACTCTGTACTAAATACAAAGCATGAAGGACTTCTGTGCCTTTTCAGAAACCATATAGTTGCTTCATAGGCAGTTGCTTCATAAAAAGTATACTAAGTGGTACAATAACAATTTTAAAAATCAAAAAGTTTTCACTACAGTATATTGGCCCACAAGAAAAACAGTTTAAAAAGCTTTTTATTTAAGAGAAACGAAATGCATGTCTATTATTTAAATTGATAGTTTCATAGGTTCAGGGAGAGGGAATTTAAGATACTATACATTATTTGGTATAATATCCTACTGTTAATTTTTGAGGACCTAGAGCTTTGCTCACACTATTGAAGTACCAACAGAATATTTTCAGTAGATGTGATAGAAATGTCTCTATGTAATCTGAGTCTAGAAAGGAAGATTGGAATTGAGACTCAGGGAGATATATCTCCTAAAGTCAAATATGAGGTGAACACAGAGAAACTGTGGACCAAATTGTCATGTAATTTTTAAGTACATTCTTGAGTGCTCAACTAGTTGAGTTGTTCATAACAACAAGAATAAAGGCAACATTTCTAATTATTTGCACATCTTTTAAAACTTGAAAACAATATATTTACCCTAGGGTAAAATATAAAA
>NW_004524664.1:7362802-7378097 GCF_000260255.1 Octodon degus | reverse complement strand
CTATACAGGATAATGTTTAAAATATGGACTCTAACATGAAAGAAATCACCTACTCAAATTTAAACTGCTAATTGCTTTTAATTTTAGTACTCTAAAAAATTTCTAAACCTTAAATATCATCCTTTTTAGTTGCTATTTTAAGAGATATAAGGTAGTACAGCCTCCTCACAGTCCAGCTTTAGAACAACTTCATGACTCCAAGATGTTAGCACATTTTTTGGCAATCCTCATTCCCTCTCCCAACTCTAAGAAAATATAGAGAAAAATGTATAATAGTTACTGTATTTGGTATACTGTATATTACCTGTGTACTAAATATTTGAGAAAACTGTTAAGTGTATTTCAAAATAGCTGCATCTGGTCCAAGTGTGTGACAGTTGCAGTTATTTCATATTATCACTAACATTGTATAGTTTTCATCTTAGCTGTTGTAACAGTTATGAAGCAGCATCTTACTGGGCTCTTAACTTGCACAAGGACTTAAGAAGTTTTCATGTGCTTACTGGTCATTGTACATACATATCTATACAATGAAAAATGGGTAATCACTCTGACTTGCAACTTACACATTAATGAATCCATGAAGCCTAACCTTTGCACCTTTTCTGCACCAATTGGTTCAGAATTGTTTGGAATTGCTCATTAATTGCCAATTTCCCTCCATTTTGCCTGTGCATCAATCAGAACCAAGCATAAACACCCAAATATACTGTGTTCACTAGTAGTAACAATGAATGTATCTAATTATACAGATTTAACCTCCCCATGGTAGTCATCTCTCCATAAAGCATATCTGAAAGGTTACCCTTGTACTAATGTAAAGAGTTCCTATGCTATGCTTGTCTTAGGGTCTCTGTCAATTTCACACATTGGTAGTTGTTGCTCTAGCTACACATAACTCTGAAAAGCCTCTGTCATCTTTTAGGTTGCATTTATTTATTTTTTTAGTTTATTTTTATTTCTTTGGTGGTGGGGATTGAAATCAGGACCTTGGACTTGCCGGGCAGATGCTGTGCTACTGAGCTATATCCCTGCCCATGGTTGTTTTTATTATTTAATTGATTACATCACACTTTGTAAGTAATTTTCTAAAGATGCCTTATGAAAAATAAAGTTTTAAATTTTGATATATGATGTTGCACACTTGGAATCCTAGCATAGTGGTCAGTGAGGGCAGAAAGATTGTAAGCTCAAGCTCAGCCTGACCAATTTAGCAAGACTGTGTCTCAGAAGTATTTTCACATTTGTAGTTAATCATGATTTGGGTGCTATAGTGAAAGTGGGAATTAGTATTTTAAATAAGGCCTGCCTATGATGCCAGTCATGACCAAGCAGACATGTGCTGTAGGCCCAATAATAGAGCACTGCTTCTTTTGCGTAAACGTCTTGTTTTACTGGCTTTGTATAGCTGATGGCCTTGCAATGTGACTTCAAATGTAACAAGACATTTCTTTCCTTGTATGACTCGTACTTTATATAACTGATGGCCTGTGATGTAACCTGAAATGTTTAAACTTCCTCAGCAACCCAAGAGATCACCTAACCATATCACCATAGGTGCCAAATCTGACATATACCTCTCCATTCACTTTTCCTTTATTTTTTTTTTTTTTTTTTTTTTTTTTTTTTGCGGAACCGGGGATTGAACTCAGGCCCTTGAGCTTGCCAGTCAAGCACTTATTCTACTGAGCTATCTCCCCGGCCCACTTTTCCTTTAGAAGCCCCAAAATTCTGCCTGGTGGAACTCTGGTTCTGTAAGGGAAATCCTTGTTAGAAGCCCAGCAGTGTAACACAGGGCCTCCTAAACCTTTTGGTGCCATTTCTTACCATGTTTAATCTGTTTTCTGCAAAATTAGGACAATTTTTATGCCTATCTGAAAATTACAAGTATCTATACAATTTTCTTTTAGAAATGTTTGAGTCTAAGTCATGTGTGTTTCTTTTTTTAAACTAATTTTGTTGAGAAACAAATGGCAATGATACAGTTTTAAAACCTATCAGTAGGATGGTTTCAATAGTTAATACATTGCATATTGTTGTCCTCATAGTGGTTATTCATAGTACAAGATGCAGACATGATATGCTATCCCAACACTGTTAGTATGAATCTTTCCTCTCATTGAATTAAGAGAAAGTGGTTGTATATCTATCCTAACTGTTTTGTATATATATAGATACAAAAGGATCCTTCATTTGTATACCTTTTTTTGTTTAGTTTTGTCAGAGGCTGGTATTCCATTGCCATTTAAATATTGTAAGTGCATGAATTCAGCAAAATATTCCAATATAGTCCAGTAGTTCATAATAGTAGTGGGTTATCCATAGGACTGGCAATGCCAGAAGTTGTTGACTTGAGCCTTTTACAGCTAAGCATATTAATATGACTTTACTTTTTATACCTCGTCTTTATACTTTTCTGCTGGATGGTTAACACTAAGATAAAGCAAGACATATACAATAAGAAATGTAACTTTTGTATCTGCCAAGGTCAGTCAAATTCCCTCAAGATTTATCCTGAAACCCTGTACCACAGTTTGTAGATCCTTTGTCAGTGTCAACAATGTGGATGAGTCACAGCCGTTGCTTGACCAGTTTGCTCTCTGTGCAAGCCTGAGAGAATGTTTTCTCTCCATGTGACTCTCCTTAGGCACACTCTACAACATCAGTCACTTCCTCTGTGGTGCCATAATCTCCTTGATCAGTAAATTTGGGACACCATTGAGTTACAGGATGTTACACTATGTTCTCCTATGTCCTGAGTCCTCACTGACCTTGAAAGGCTAGGGTCAAAACGTTGGCTATCCTTGCAGTCCTTCTTTTTCTCTAATTTTTGGTCTGTAAAGTTAAGTTGTTAACCCTCCAGAAAAGAAGCTTATTGATATTACTACCCTATAAGGTAGGCAGTTGAGCTTAACCTCACTATCTGTCTGGATATCAAACATTTTAGACATAGTTATTTTCCATCAAGTATTGATATGTTAAACTTTAAATCCCTACAGAATGTAAAGAAAAAATAATAAAAAATATTTAAAAATATGAATAATTACATATTTTTACACAGAAATTTAGAAATCTAACCATATAGAGCATTGTAGCAGAACAGTCCTATAACATTTTTTTCTTGTCTCTTGTTTTCATTTATTACTCTTTTTTTTAAACAAACATTTACTTGAGAGACAGTTTGGCAGTAATTGGTATGACAGGACAAGCAGTACGTATTTAGAAGACCAGAATGACAGTCATTCCAAGCATGACCCTACTATTACACATTGCTATCTTCAGTGCAGTTGCTTAGTTCACAGGTATCAGCATATATAGTTAGGGTGAGAATCCTACCACAATTTCATTTACAGTTATATTTTACATGTAGTGTGAGGCGATGAATTAAGAGAGTTTGTTTCTGGTGTTACTCCTTTACTTTCCATGTGGATAGCCAAATATTTTGTTATTGCTGAATCATTCATAGTATCGGGAATCAGGATCTTGAAGAGATAACAAAAATGGAATGATACTATGAGGGCGAGTAGGGTTCTGTAAAAGTCTATCACAATCTGCTTCTAGTTTGATTACATGAGCATGTGGACACCATGACAGGTACCATCTATGAGTTAGAAAATGGGCTCACAGCAGACTGATTTTTTTGAGATTGCCTTGAGCTTGTGTGTCCCTGTCTGCAAAACTACATGGAACAAATATTTGTTGTTCATAAACCACCCACTTTATGGTACTTTGTTATCACAGCCTGAATGGAATACGTCATTTGGAGAGACACATAGATATACATAGTTGCATGTATGTGATGTATTTGTTTTAATTCAAGTTTTGTGCCTATGTTTATAAAAGATTTATTTGCTATATACATTTTAAATATTTGAATTATGCTAGTTCTACAATTAGAAATAATTTTATCTTAAATTTTCTTTGTGGAATTTTGAATTTAAGAGAAATTCTTCTTCACTTTATATAATGGAAGATACAATAATACATAAGATAAAATTAGTACCCTCAAATTTTACCCACTCCATTTTCCCATTTTTCTATATTTATAAAAATATGCAAACATTTTATATATTAAAATTTTTATCTCCGAGTTTTGTTGGATTTATCCAAAAGGGCTCACTCCATATACCTATGAATTAACTTCCCTCAAATAATAACAAAAATATTCCTTCATACTTTTTAATAGTTATATTTATTATTTTATAGTCTGAATGAAATATAATTTATTCAAATTTTCTGAGGCAAACATATATTCACATGGGATTTACAAAAACTCTGTTGTCATTTCACTTTTATTTACCCTCAAAACAATACATATATTTCTATCTATAAGATATAAACAAGTATTTATACAAACCTTAGAAAACTTTTATAAAAGTAGGGTTTTAGTATAATTTTCCTATAATTTTTTTAACAATTTATACTTCCAAAATAAGAAAGGAAACACTTCTTTATGTTAGCATCATATCTCTGTTGTATTATTCTGAGTAATAAGAGTGTAGTATTATGTATTTAGTTGAAATTTCCTAGTCATAATTTGATTAATCACATTTTCTTTTGTAAATTTTCAGTTTTTAATAATTGTTTCTTGGGACTGAGGGTGTAATTTATCAGCACAGCGCCTGCCTGGCAAGTGCAAGTTCCCGAGTTTGATTCCCAATACTAAAAGAAAAAAAATGGGTTTTGTTTAACTATAATTCCATCAAATTATTTCACTTTTAATTATCACTATATAGAAATAGCTCTTTACTTAAAATAGTGACAGTTTTGTCGTATTATATACCAACATTTCCTCATTTTAATTCATTGAATATTATGTTTTTCTGTAACTTTATACTGATGTATAATTTGTATATTAAAAAGTAAAAGACCCAATGCTGCACAATGGAACAATAACTCACACGCTGTACACACAAGCATGAACCTGTGAGGCACCAGGAAATAGGGCAAAGGCAGCTAATGCAATTCCTTTAATAAATTTCTCTATTCCCTGTGTTCTTCTGGGAAAACCACTCAGTTTTTGCACTATTGGTTAGTTTTGATTTTAAACTTTATTCATCTGTCCCAATTTTGAACATATTATTTTTGTTGTTTTATGGAATCAATATTCACCTTTGTAATGTTCTTGTCATTACTTTTATTCCATTTCATATTTGTCCTTTTATGATGTCATTCTTCTTCAGTCTGAAGAACTTCCTTAGAACTTCCTTTAATACTTTCGTTAATTTAGATCTCCTGATGTTAGTTTTTATTCTCTTTTTGTTCTCATGAAAGTATTTACTTTGCCTCATTTTGAAGAGCATTCTCATTTAACATTCAATTCAATCTTCTAGTATGCCCCTCCATTGCCTTACAACTACATCATTTTGTTAGCTGTCAGCAAGATACTATCATTAGCCATGTTCTTTGGTTTTACTAGTTCTTTAAAAATGTTATTCTTTTTCCTTAATAACTTTACTTGTTCCTAGCGTAGCTTCAGGGTTTTTTTTTGTCCTGCTTTATGGGCTTTTTTTTTTTTTTTAAAAAAATTAGGACAAGGTCTACTGGGTCTTACTTCATAGATCGAACTCATAGTGTTCCCCCTGTTTACAGCCTCCCAAGTGCTGCGATTATAGGTTCACGCCACCAAGTCCAGTCTCAATAGCCATCTTAGTGTGCCCTGGGGGCAGGGCCAGCAAGGCAGGCCAGGGGAACGAACCCCTTGACCCTATGTCTGCCTAAGCAGGCGCTTTAATCCACTGAGCTATTTGGCCAGCCCTTTATAGTCATTTTTAAATCAGTTCCATTGATTTTAGCACAATTTAAGGTACTATTTCTTCAAATTGCACTTACACCTAATTCTTTCTTTTTCTTAGTATTTCAGTTCCAAATTTAGACTTTGCAACGTGTATACAGTTTTTGCATTCTTTCTCTTGCTTCTTCTTTCAAGCCTTCATTCTCAATATTTCTTTGTTATATTTTTCATTTTTCCAACTAGAGTAACTCTGAGTCCATTATTATTTTAAATATTCAATGAAATCTTAATTTCAAGAATTATATCTTTTAGAGCAGAGGTATAGATCAAGAATTATTTTGTCTTTCCCAGTTCACTGCTAAACCTTTCCATAGATTCATGTAATTCTTTCAAAATAGTAATCGATTTATATGTGGTTCATAAAGCATCTCAAAGTTTTATCTGTAAAAAAGACTTTCAAGTGTTCTTACTATTGGTCTTTTCTTTTTGAATTTTATGTGAACAATTGTTTCATATGACTACTCTGAGGATTTCATTCCATAGTCTTTTAAAATATTCATAATAGTAATATGAAATTTATTGTTATCTAATTCCTTTTGGATAACTTGCATCATCAAAAGCAGTTGACTTTTTATTCTCTTATAAACTCAGCTCATTCTGATGTGTCAATATGTGTACTTATTTTTATGTTTTGTACATAATAATTCAAGTGTATTGTTCAGGTGCAAAATCATCTTTATTTTTAGTACTGGAATTCTTTTATTTTCTATTCCTTAAAAAGTTATCCTTTTCCTGTACTCTTTTTAATTTTTCATCAGTTGTCATTGGATGTTTACAATAGTATCATAATTGATCAAAAAGTCTTTTAATTCTCTTATACATTTGAAACTATACTTGCATTTTCCTCCTGTTCTTTGATGTCTTAACCAGTGTTATTTTCAATTGCCCTGTTCTTTCTTCATCTTTTTCATCTTTGATCCTCGTGCTTATAATTTTTCATGGCCATAATCCCCACCCTACATGTTTATGTTTTCCTTTCTCTCTAATATATCTGTAATTTTAGTTTGACACCAATATTTAAATATTTATATGTAATAAATAGAGCTTGAGTCTTGCATTCTAAAGAAATGTATTTTAAAATCTGTGGTATTTTTCCATAAAGAGTGAATTGACATTAAATTGCTTCTTTCTTTTTTTTTGTACTTTAATCTCTCTTTTATTTAAAGTGTTTTAGGATATTTGTATGATTATTTTGGGGAAGAGATTATTTATGATTAGTACAATTATTTGGAGAAGAGATGATTAGTATGATTATTTTGAGATAGAGAATTATTTTGAGGCCCTTTCAACCAACCCTTATTATTCTCCTCCCTGAGTGATTAACTTTATTGCAGATTATGCATGCCTCAATCTATACTCACGAGCCCAAGCCTAAAAGTAGGTCTTTCAATGGTAACAGTTGTGCTGTTCATGTGCTATTGTAGCTCAGGAGCCACTGTGTGATCAGTTTCTGTTCTCAGTGAAAAGATGATTGTTTCTAATTCTTAAGAGAGGCTGGTTGGAGTTTTCTAGTCCCTGCTCTTGGGATGAGTGGCTCCACCTTCAGCTCGGCGTCCAGTTGTCAGCTGGCTCTTAGATTCCATCTCGTGGAGTCAGATCTTCCTTGCTGCACAGTCCTATTAAGTCCCCTCTGAACTGATTCAAGGCCAGCGCCTCAGTGTTCGTGGATTTAGCCCTGCTCAAATTTCAGCAGTTCTGTTGATGGTCTTTGGAGGTGTTTATGTTAGTTTTGAACCATATTTTACATATTAGATTTTCCTTTTATGTATTTCCTGTCACTCCAATGCCTCCAGGGCAGTTTCAAGTGTAAAATCTCCATTTCAGATTGGTCATTGCCATATCCTCAGTTTTTTTTTTTTTTTTTTTTTTTTTTTTTTTTTTGTAGTACCAGAGATCAAACTCAGGACGTTTCACTTCCAGGAAAGCACTTATTCCACTGAGCTATCTTCCTGGCCCCTAATATCCTCAGTATTTCACAGAATATACTCAAATATGCCGAATAGCTCAGTTCTATTGCTTCTCTTTCTGTCTGTTTCTCTGTCTGTCTCTCTGTATCTCTCTCTGTATCTCTGTCTCTGTCTCTCATTCTCTCTATGCACAAAGTTACATACAAGATTATATATATATATATATATATATATATATATGATGTAATATATATGGTGCAGAGTATATATATAATGTTTTCACAAAATGTATATCTACTGAGAAGATGTGTGTGCATGTATATATGTGTGTTTGCCTGTGTTTGAATTTGGTTCCTCTCCTCCACAGAGTGATATATTACCAGCAGATTTTGTGTATGAAAATCAAAAGAATTCTATGAATTCTTGTTTGGATTAGTTTCTCACTGGAGTACTAATAATGATCGTGGGTCCCTACTGATCTCCACCATCTACTGTAGAACTAGATTGTCTTGCTAGAAGGAAACTAGTATTGAATTGGGAGGAAGTCTTCCTTATGCCTGACAAGATGAGCAGAACATGTAGCTAAATTAAGTTGTAAATGGTACTCCTAAATTTTATTTTCAGTAACTACTGTTTAACATGTAAAGAAGATCTTTTCTCCTTTAAAATGCATGACTGCCATTTACTAATGAATGCTTCTAATACACTACCTGAGCCTTAAAGCACAGCACTTTATAAGTTTCTTTTCTACAAAGGTGAGAAAAGGAAGCAGTAAAGGACTTAGGCCAGCAAAGGCAAAGCTGTAGGCGAAAACTGGTAAAGATTCTGTTTGTTAACATAGCACCGTCAACTTGCACATTTTCAACTGTAATTGTATAAGTTATTTAAATCCTGCCTTAACGGTCTATTAAATAGGCTGTCCTTATGTTTGTCACAGATATTCATTAATAATATCTTGTTTCAGGGAAGAGATTCACTGAAGAGAATAAAATGTGAAAAGAAAAAAGTAAAGCATAAACGGAAAGACAGCGTGCAGTGCTCCCCTCTTTCTCCTTGCCTTTCATGGAGGCATTATTTTCTTTGCTTGGTGATTGCTAGATGATATTTTTACAAGTAACAATTTATAATTAAAGTTGGATAAATTCTTATGATAGTATAGGTTACTTCCCACATGTTTATGTTACCATTCTCTTTGTTAGTTTCTCTCCCCTCCCCCATCCCAGAGGATAAAAATCTGTTTTCTCCCTATTCTGATACTCCGCACAAGCAATATGTCACCTGATCTGGTCTCGACCTCACCTCTGAGAGTCACATATTCATTAGCTGTTCTCATCCATTGTTTGGTCCTTGGTCTGGGACTAGAGGGACTGGTATAGAGTAATAATATACTTTGCTATGGCTTGTATCTAGATGCCCCTCCGCAGCTCCATGCAGCCATGGGGTGGGCTTCTAGAATTTGTGATTGATTCATGGTTCAATGCAGGGATTATGAGTACTACACCCACTCTGGGACACACAGCGTGAATGCAACGTAAAAGAGGGGAAGAGGCTTGCTCTTCCTGCCTGCTCCTCCATTTTTGCTTTTGGTTTTTTTTTTTTTTTTTTTGCATTTTCTGAAACCATGAAATACTGCCCTCTGCCATGTACCACTCTGCTCGGGAACCAGCCAAGTAAGAACAAACCTTTACAAAGTGTGGGATAAATAAACCTTTTCTTCCCTAATTCTTGGTGTCAGGTATTTTGTCTCAGTAATGAGAGAAAAGTAACTAAAACATACATACTACTATATTGCTATCTACATTCTGGTAGCCTTTGGTCTAGTCCTACCTGACCCCTCAGATTTCTATAGGTAGTTCCAGAAGACTGAAGCATCACTGAATCTCACACTATTTTTGAGCATATGGAAAAATTGGAATGAGTTTTTCCCACCTTTCCCATTCTGATTTTTATTTTATTCCTGACCAAACACTTCAGGATAGTCACTACCTCAAGCCTTTATTCTCAAATGTGGGAGATAGCTTGGCAGTCTAAGTGCCTGCCTGGGAAGCGCAAGGACCTAGGTTCAATCCCTGGTACTGCATGCCATGCTGACCCTACCAAAACTGGGTGTGGTGAGGCATGCTTGTAATCCCAGTTCTGGGGAGGCTGAGACAGCAGGATCACTATGAGTCTGAGATGTCTGAGCTGCATGAGGAGACCCTGTACCAAATAAATAAAGAAGATTTTATTAAAAAAGAATGAATGAAGGAAGGAATGGGTACCACACAATTGAACATAGAAGCTGCAGACTAAGACAAAACTAGAAGGCAAAACCACAATATAAAGGGGCATCAAAAAAGATTTGGCAGCTTTTGTAAGAACCACAGAATTTTCTCTCAATATGGAAAGATAGCAGGCTACCTGAGTTATTAAGAGTGTTTACCAAGATCTGGGAGGTCTCATGCTAAATGCCAAGGTCGCCTCATAGATGGCTCATATGTTATGCTGTCATTAGAGGCTATACTTTTTATGAGCTAACACATATCATTTTTTCTCATCACATTTTATTATTTTATAAGCACTAACACATTAATTTTACTGCCAAAGAATTGTGTTTCCTGTTATTATTTTTAAGTTCTTTCATTCATATGTGTCGACAGCTGCAGCAGAAACTCCTAGATGCCTGATCTCATGCAGAATTCCCAGGGTATAAAAGGGGATGGCATACTTGCAGTGTCAGGAAAACTTTGTGTAGTTAGAGTCTTATCTTGGTGCCCTGCTGCTCTTTTTAAGCAAATGTATTGGATTTTTGCACTTTATGGCTGCTTCAGAGTCCAATCTCTAAAATAGACCTCTCCAATTTTGTGTATATGTGAGAAAGAGTTTAGTTACCAAAGATCCTGTATTGCCTTTCACAGGAAAGGTTGTTAACCTGGATTATTGTGCTCAGAGAGAACACCACCATGTGTGACACATTCCTCACTCCTCACTTCTAACATCTACCCTGGTTTCTAGCAGGTTACTGAATCAGGACTGGGATGTGAGCGTGTGGTGCTGAACCTGCTCACAGCAAGTCCCTGTGTCTCTGTGATTGAACGACGCTGTCCTGGGGACATCACTGGTGCAGACTGTTCTCAGTGGAACTGTCCTTTGGAAAATATTTAATTGTATTTCCACGTTCACCAATTGAAGTGGCCAGCTGTTGCCCTTTTGTCTAGTTGATTTTTGGTCTTCTCTTAGTTTCTTATCAGAATTGTATGATTAATAGAGACAGTGGATTTTTTTTCAGGAGCATCCAAAAGCTGCAGAGCCAGAGACAGGCTCTTTGTTGGGGCTTCAGAATTAGTAGACAGGTTAAGGGAAAGGAAGTCGACAGTGCTAGCATTCAAAATGTGGCAAGACTATTTCTCTACCATCAAGGCCCTGGAGAAAGCTTAAAAGGAAATAGTTCTCATAGATGTTATAACTAAAATTTACATGCAGTCCAATAGTTAGGTAAATTATATTTCAGAAATGTACAATGGGGCTGTTTTTATTTTTTCTCCCGCCAAGCTTCCCTCAGTGTTTCTGTACCCATCTGTCCTCCTTTTATATTAGGGTCATCATCTCACTGGGTGTGACATCAGACTTTTGTTCAGGTTGTACACAAGGCACTACTGCTCTTGAAAGGATCCAGTCTATGGTTTTCTGGAGGGGGGGGGGATTCCTCTGCTCTGTTTTCTGTGTCTGAGTTCCTTTTGCAGTTTTCTGAGTATAGGTTTTGTTTTCAGTAATCTAAACTCAAAAATAACCTCCTTCAACACCTTTTCTAAAGAAGTCACTCACCTTGGGCAGGTTCAGTGGCACAGGCTGCATTCCCAAATACTTGCAATGCTGCAATGCTGCAGTTTGTTTAAGTCTAAAGTGGGCAATTTATTGAGACTGTCCCAAAATGAAATAAAAAATAAATACAACCTTCACAACATCAAATGACAGGGAAGTGGCTCAGCATCCAAGCACTTGCTGAGGATGTGTGAGCCCCTGGGTTCAGGCTGCAGGATCATCACACCCCATATACACGAAAGGCTTTCACTCGCTCTCTAGCTTTTGCGATGAGTAGGCCATCCAAGGGGAAAGGTCAGTGCTGGTAGGCCTGCACTTCCATGAACTCCTTAATCATCAGGAACAAGTTCTTCCTTCTTATGCACATAGCACACTTTCATCCTCTTTGCCTTTCCCTGGAGTTTTGCCACTAACACTGAGCAGGTGGACCAGATTTTCCTGTCAGACACATTCAGAAATATTCCTAAGGACATTAAAAGTAAAAAACCTTTAATGTTCCAAAAACATTCCTAGTTGGACAGGCCAATTGCTCCAGACTGAGTCTGTTCTCTCTGCTCTCCTAGTTTGACCTAGCTCCAACATTTTCTACATTTTGCACTAACTGGGCTAGAAATGATTGAAAGACAATGGAATGAGAAATTTTCTCCCTTATACTTTTGGAAATAGAGCATTTAAGCAATTGGTATAGTTAATTCCAACAAGAAAAATTTGAGACAAAACACCTTACCATGTCTCTTCCCTGCAGTAGCACTTCCCAGTGTGATGGTCCGCATGCTTATGTCCTCTCATAGGTCACATACAGATATCTAATCAAGGGGAAGGTATGGGAGGTGACAGGGACACAGTCCCCATGGATGGGATTCAGATCCTTACAAAAGAGGCATCAACACTCTCTTTCCCATTTCAGCACAAAGCACCATCTTGGAATCAGGAAATGAGTTCTCAGGGGCCTGGGAGATGGCTCAGTAGAATAAACACTTCCCTGGCAAGCACAAGGGCCTGAGTTCAATCCCTGGTTCTACTAAAAAAAAATAGGAAATGGGTTCTCTGTGGATGCTGAGTCTGCTGATGCCTTGGCCTCAGACTTTCTGTTTTCAGAACTATGAGAAATAACTTTTTGTTGCCTACGCACTATCTGGTTTATGCTATTTTGTTCTAGCTGTCTGGTTAGAGGTCTTAGTTATAGTTAATATTTTAACCCTGTTAAAATCCAGAAGAGTCTCTCTAGAACACATTGTGTTCCAAATTTTTCCACAGACAAGGTGGTTAGAGTTTTAAAATTGCTGAGTAATTTGAGTTTTGAAAAAAATCATATCAAGCTAAAGTTCAAAATGATGGCTCTTCAATGAGATCATACTTAAAGTGGTGCAGTCTACTGCCCTCAGTTTTACAAGCAAAGGGACAAGAGATGCTGATGTTCTCCATGCCACATGGCCGGTCTGTGGTACTGCTACATGCTCCTGCATCGGAGATATTAATGATCCTGGTAGTAACTAGTCAGTTTAGTTCTCCAAAGAAAATAGGTATTTCTTCAAGTGGCAGAAAAGTACCATTTTTGTCCATGTTGTAGAATAACTAGTTAGATTAATGGTGGGTATGAGAATGTGCTGAGCATATTCTCTGTGATATATAATTAATATAGGGCACATAATACGTGGGGTAATACAAATGATCCAGTTTCTCACAGCCCCAAAGCTAAATAAGGTATAGAAGGATGAGGTGGAAAATGTTCACTGCAGCATCAGGACGCCACAGGTACAGGCAGCATTCCGGCTATGCAGGGGCCTTGGGAAATTTACCTCTAAACTCTTTGTGACTTTTCTCTCCTGCTAAAAGGGTTACTAGTACCTGTAGGAGTTGGTTCTTCTTTTTAACAAAAGTATTAAGAATTTTTTCTTAAGCACAGGATTCACTCAAAGATCAGTAGCTTTACTCTTTCATCTGTCATTGTAATTTTACTTGAATTATTAGCCTAAAATTAGCTCACCTGTTTCTTAACTCCTTTTCAAAATAAAACTGACTACTTTTGGCTTACTGTAGGGACAATAGCAAGGCATAAGAACAGTCTTGGAAACACAGTAATTTTTCTTTAACAAATATTCATTTGAAACAGAACTGACACATAGTCTTGAAGAATAAGGGAAGTCAGGCACTGAATGACTGTTTTCTAGAAGACAGGTAAAGCATATTTGGTAGATTAATTTTCAGTTCACCTTCTCAGAGGGAAAGGACAAAACCCTCATTTACCAAGATTCTAAGGAGATTTCCAGGAGAGTCCCTCGCCAGCCCCGCATCAGTCTTTGTTTGAAGCATCTGTTCCCCAGAGACTGGTTTTCTTGACCAAGTCCTAAACCTCTTATTGAGCTACAAGAAGACTGGAGGAAACAACGGGCTGCTTCCACTGACAGGCACATGTCTGTTGGCACTCAGGAGAGGGTGGCGCAGGGGCTGATCAGCGAATCAATCTTTCTGCCTATCATCCTCTTTTTCTTCAGAAGAAAGCATGTTAGTGCAATTACCTCATCCAGAACAATTACCTCACCTTAAACTGTTTATTCTCCAGAGGAAGGCATTTGGAAGCAGGTAGCACTTTAGCAAAAGATGGAATTTTAAAAAGTATCTGTATCGATGTTGAGCTTGGGAAGGTTATTGTTCTAGCCTTCTTTGTCTGTTGGGGCTACATGGGTAAGTGGGGGATGCGAATTCAGACCAGTTGAGTTCTGCCACTTATTAATTGATTGATTGATTTGAGATAATGGGGATTGAACTCAGGACTTTTTACTGAGCTACACGTCAAGCCCATTGTGTATGTATACATGTACCTACATATGTACGTATATATGTATTTTAGGGACACATGTCACTGCTAGCTTGTCCAGGCTGATATCGAACTTTTGATCCTCTTGCCTCAGCCTTCCCAGTTACTACGACCACAAGCCTGTTTTGCCTCATCTAGCACCCTCTTTTTTCTGTTTAATATAATACACATAGATTTTAATAAAAAGATATAAAATTCATGCTTCTTCTATGAAAAAAGTTTAATAGCACAATAACTCGAGAGTAACAGTAGTGAATATACCTTAAAAGAATGTTCTAAATGCTAATCAGAAGTCTCTGTCCTAGGAGAGAAGACAAAGTGGTCTGGGATCTGAGGCAAGGAGCCAAGTCGCCAGGGCTTTGCTTGCTTTGGACGCAGGGAGGGCTTAGAGACAGCCTCAAGGTGCAGTGCCCCCAGCAACAGTTAAGATCCGACCATCTAATAAGCACAAGCCTTGCTTTTCAAGAAAGGTCTTCTTTCCTCCGTAGAAGAGACCCATTTCTCCTTTCCCAGATGAGTACTAGAAAGGCAATTCTCAGGATCTAGATTAGAACAAAAACCGGAGTGAAGAAGCTGCTCAGAAGTCCACGGTTCTGAAGTGATTGCAAGAACAGAAAAAGGATTTAGAAAAAAATCCTAAAACCTTTAACACACTCCCGATTGTAATTCCCATCTTTGTATTGGCAGACTGGCATTAATTAGCATAGCTGCAGTAATAGATTCATTTTTGTTATTTTTCCTCACTTGGCAATTATTACATCTTTTTTTTTTTTTTTTTCAGGTTTTTGTTTCGGATATGATAGTAAAATAGCGTTAGGAGGAAAGGCAGGCCATTCAAAGGGCTCGAAGTAGATCCAAAGGAAGCTTCGCAGAGACGGCTGACTTCCTGGTCGGCTCTACCCGCTGGATCCGACGCCCCCAGGTGCGTGGCCGCGAGTCCCGGAGGGGCGGGAGGGCAGCGACCCCGCACGTGCC
>NW_004524664.1:7361304-7362690 GCF_000260255.1 Octodon degus | reverse complement strand
GCTCGGAGGGCGGGGCAGGCTGCCCGGGCTCACGGGCGGCGCGGACTCGGCTCCGCGCGGTAGTCGCGACTGGCGGTGCGGCCCGGCTGTGTGCGGCGCGGCGGGCCGCTCAGTGGGCGGCGATGGGGACTCGCTGTGCCTGCTCCGGGCGCGCGTCCGGCCACAGCTCCGAGCTCCCTGCCCCGCTGCAGTAGGGAGTTCCGAGGAGCAGCCCTCGCGGGACACCTCAGGACCCTCGCTCGGCCCGACTCCGGCGCGGACTGGGGCGCACGGGAAGCAGCGCATGGGGTGCGCGGTAGCCGCGGGAGGCGCACGGCGCTGGCTGCGCTGGCTGGGGCTCTGCTTCTGGGCGGCCGGGGCCGCGGCGGCCCGAGGTAAGCTCGGCCGGGCCGAGTCAGGACGGGAGGTGGCGGGGCCCCGGGGCCCCAGCGGTCGGCACCGGCGGCGTCCACAGCCAAGTTGCGCGCTGCGCCTCACCTCGCCGAGCCTAGGGGCGGGAGGCGGTGGCGGACCTCCGAGGGGACCGCGGTCCTGCCCCCCAAGTTTGCTGTCTGCCGCTATGCTACAGGTTGCAGTGACCCGGGCCCCTCCCCTGGCCTCTCCTCCCCTGCTCCGTGTGCCCAGCCCTCCCCAGTTGCTGCAGATCTGAGGAGCAGCCTCGCGTCCATCCGCCTCCCCTTAGTCCTCGTCCTCCGCGGGAGATGTTCTGGGTGGCCGCCCCCGGCGAGGTCCGAGAGTTCCTGGGCGAAGGGACCTGGTGGGTGGGCTCGGATCGAGACCGTGCCGCCTTTACCTTTCGGGGGCGACATCCAAATTGAAGTCCCCTAGTCTTGTGCCGGGCTAGGTACCCCGCGGGAGACCCCAGCCCAGGGCCTTGGCCAGCCCCGGGCTTTCCCTCCTGAGGCCGCGCGTGGGGGAGCGCGGAGAGAGGTGTGTGACCCCCAGAATCTGCGCCCGCAGTGCCCAGCCGGGCAAGCAGCTGGCCCAGGGCTACTCACCCGCAGCCGCCTCTCTCTGGCGGAGGCTACTCCTGCTAGGGAGCGGGACCGCTGAGCCAGCGCAGGGAAACCGCAGCTTCTTTCCTCTTGGAAGCTTAGAGCCCGTTTTTCCCCTCTCCTCTGCACTCCAGCAGAGCGCAGTTTCCTAACTGGTTGCAGCTCCACCTTGAGCGAGGACAGGAAGCATCAACTTAGAGATAAATCCCGCGAACCTATTTTGAAGACCATCTCAGGCAGTTTTAGATCTGATTCCAGCACTGTGGCAGTATGTTTGGAATGATCCAGAAGCTTCCCCCTTCCTGCCCTTCTGTACCTTTCCTCTGCCACCTAGTAGGCTTAGAATATGCGATTGCATTAGAATGATTTACGGAGCGCTCCCCTGTTTGGA
>NW_004524664.1:7336493-7361099 GCF_000260255.1 Octodon degus | reverse complement strand
TTTTTTTTTTTTCCTCTTTTAGATAGGTAGATTATTTCCTGATTCTGGTCTATGCCTATTTGAATTTCATTCCTTGAAAAGTTGTGTGTGTGTGTGTGTGTGTGTGTGTGTGTGTGTTCAATGGATCAGGAGTTCTTCCTTTTTTTAAGCAGGAAGGGTTTAAAAATGAGCTTCAGTGATTCCCCACACTGAGTTATGGTGAAGCATACTTCTTTTTCTTGCTGGAAGGAAACACAAGCTTCAGCCATTTAATTTACTACTAAGACTGGAAACTGCCTCACTGCAAATCCAGCTCTAAGTTGTTTTTCATACACTGTGTGGGAAAGTGGGCATCCTCCCTGCCAAATGTGATCCTAAATGGCCGAGTTTCTTCTGATTGTTGGGTACTGAATGCCCAAGGCGTGACTGACTCTAGGCACTGACCCTGGGAATTTGGCTTTGTGGAGTTGTTTCAAAGCCAGCTCCAAACAAGAGGTGGGGGGCATGCCAAAGCCTCTTGCAGGGAGTTTTCCTGGCTGTGAAACTAAGGCTAGCACCTCTTGTCTGCAAGCTGTTCTTTAAAGGTCTTCTGGAAAACATACTGTACACTCAGCAGGCTTATTTACAACAAATGTCTTGCACAGATCACAGTGATATTCAAGACACACCGAGTGGAGCAGTAAATCTGAGTAATATTTCCCTTGTCATGTTTTACTTTCGGGGACATGAAGCCCGTTACCTTTAGCAGCTGTCAGAGATTCTTCACAAAATGAGCAGTAAGCAGACAGCAAAACCTATGAACCACATGCTTATGGCTTTGGGCAGGTGGCTTTGGGAATGTGGACAGAACTGAAGTTCTCAGAGCAAAGGGTGTGTTTCAGTGTTACTTAAGTTCTCCCATCTCAGGTGGGCACTCACTCATTAAAGCCAAGATGAGGTCCACCCTTAATACATCCTGCATCCTTGGCTAGCCTCCCACCTTATGTGGAGGGTGGACTCCAGTTGGATTTTACTTCTCCAGAGAAATAGTTTTTGTTCTTTGGGATATTTTTTTCTTTTTCTCTTCTCTTCTCTATTTGTCTTTTGTTTCTTTCAGTGCTAAAATCAAACCCAGGCCTTAAACACATTAGTCAGGCACCTTCCCATTGAGCTACAGATTCCAACTCTCAGATTATTCTTGTTGATTTGACTTATGATAATTCTACTATTTTTCCTAACCAATGGGATGTACAGAATTATTCTGTTTGCTTTGATAGTATGAGACTATTTCACAGTTCAGTGCTATTTTATTTACAGGATTTATCATTTATCATTTTCCTAAAGGATTATACAACTTATTTTCTTTCCTTCCATACTTCATGTAAAAGCTTCTGAAAATTAGAAGGAAATTTCTCTATTGTCTCTGACTCCACTCAAAGAGAGAAAGAGAATTGAAGCAAGAGGCTGTATATAAAAAGTAGTAATAGCCCACAGTGTATTGCTGTACTCTGGTTTTGTCTTTGCAAGCAAGGCTTACCTTTTCACTCTTATTCCTGTCTCTTGGCATATTGTAAGAAGGGCACTTAAGTGCTATGATTACTGTATGTTTTAACATTCTCTAACTTAAAAGAAGATTATTTAAAAGTTATTTGTGACCTGCCAAGTGCTAATTGAATTTATAACATGTTGTCACACCGATTTGTTTTTGTCCTTGGAAGAAAAGAATGCACTGTGGGTCTGGTTGTGAATCCTGCATTAGATACTGTACATAAGAGAAACTAGTCATTAAAGGCATGGAGGAAAGTGTTGATGGAAGATATCCTTTGACATGCTGGGCATTCCCACAACTCTGTGTTTTAAAAAATGTTCTGGATGATGAACTCTTTTTCATGATAAGTATAGCAGTGCATTAATGACAAGAAAAGTACATATTTTATAGGGATAATATAGTCATGTGACTTACAGATACTTAAATCTTATCTCTGCAGTTCATCCAGTTTTAAAACTACAGTCATTTTCTCCTTAATGAATGTTTTTAAGGAATACCATTTGTCTCTTTCCTCATTTTTTATTTTTCTTCAAAAAATATTTCCATTTATAGAATGATGAGAAGAGACTCTTTTTACCCAGTTTCCTACTGAGCTGGTTTCTTTCTGATCCTTGGATTATGTCATTACCCAGATCTGACTTGTAGTGATCCTTCCTGTTTTTCAGCCTCCTAAGCCCTGGGATTATAGGCATGTGCCACCACGCCCAGTCTCAATCACTGTCTCAGTGCACCTGGGGAGCAGGGCTGGCATGGCAGGTGGATCAAATCCTGGTCCCTGCCTTTGCCTAAGCAGGTGCTTTAATCCGCTGAGCTATCTGGCTGGCCTAAGAGGATATTGTCTTGATTAGGCTGTGTAAGCACAGCAGCTGTTACCCTTTACATACTTTCTCACATCTCGAATGACCTGTCCATGTTGCTGTGGTCATTTATCAGTAATTTGTAGGACTGAGGCATCAATGGAACCCTGGAGATCCTCCCTGGATTCTGTGGCTGTCTCCTGAGGAAGCTCTAGACCAGACTGTTTGATAAATTAGGGAAGCACTGTTGTTTTCATTGCCACAATGGTTTGTAAACTTGCCTTTGACTTTCTTCCTTTAAATAAATAGTATAATGGATTTAAGACATTACTAACATTAAAAGACTTGCAAAGGAATTAGTATTTTAGGAGATATTGACTATTGGGTGCCATTTCCATTGTACTTTAAGGGACAGTTGATAAGGCTGGCCCCTTGATGGACTGGTGCATCGATTCACCTGAAGCCAGGGGATTCCGTGCTCCTCAGTTATACCTTTGCCTTCAGTCCTGCTGTCCCTAACTCCAGGCACTGCCGCTTGGCCAGCAGTCACTTTAGCTTCTCCATCCTCATTCGCATGCTTCATAAACTAACAGCACAATAGAGTGATCAAAAGAAACATTTATTTTTTTTAAATTCTGGGACATATATACTATATAAATATATCTTTCATTTCTTTCTACCCTTCTTACCCTTCCTCCTTCTCTCCTCCTTCTTCTTTGGTGCTGGGCATTGAACCCAGGGTCTTTGCACTATGCTTCTTCCATGACAGGGTCTCACTATGTTACTAAATTTTTCAGACTGGGCTCAAACTTACCAGCCTCCTGCGTCACCCTCCCATGGTACTGGAATACAAGGGTTTGCCTCCACAAACAACTCACCAGTCATTTTCTCAGGACATGGTTGGCCTGAGAACTGCTATCATGTTGTTACCACTCTATGTTATCCCTTTCCCTATTTGGGAGGCTTTATAGGACTACAAAATAATAATCATTGTATTTAGTATGTGTAATTCTAAATGCTCTACACATACTACCTCATTTAACCCTTAAAATAACTCAGTGAGTTAAGTACTATTATTTTCCTCATTGGTAAAAAAGAAAAAGAAGGGAATAGAGTGGTTAATACTTGCCCACTTCCAGAGTTAGTGTGTGGTAGAGCTGGAGTTGAATCTAATCAGTCTGACTTCAAAGTATTCAACAAAGATAGTCTTCTAAACTATTATGAAAATAAGTGGACCCTCGTATTTTGGTGACAGTAGTGTTGAAATACCATGCTTATCACTGTCATGAACTGTAGAGGAATTTAGAGTAAGTTAAACATATCAATACATATATTCAGATAAATCTGAAAGAATTATGTTTTAAAACTACCACCCTCTCAGCATTCAGCCTAGAATACTTCAGGATTAAAATTCTCACACTTAAAGTGCTGAATGCCACTGTCTAATATGATAGCTTGCTTTTTTTTTCAGTTTTGAATTTCAACAGAAAATATTACTGTGATTGAATATGCCATGCATAGAATGGCAGATCCCGAGAGAGTATTTGTTGCATGTCTTGTATTTTTAGCCTTGTTTGCCAGGGAAATTTGGAGCATGAGATTTGAGAATAGATTGTTAACACCAGAGGCTGCTGTTTCTGCTGTTTTGGGTCCTCCTGCTGCTGCTTTTGTGAGGCAGATGGTTAGATTCATTTATAGAAAATAGATATTCGTTCTATTTTGCATTTCCACTTTGAAAAGAACTTTTAATTGTTTGTGCCACATTGCATCATATGGTTTTATTGTGTGCATACACATGCTGCTCGTAGATAATTTTTAGAATTAGGCGGATGTCAATGTATTCACTTTGAATGGTGTTAACTGCAATCCACTGCTAACTCTGTTAAGCTTTTGGAATTTTCTTCTGAAAGTGGGTGTGTTTGCAGTGTAATGCATATCAAGTATTTTCTCTTCTACCCGCCACTACTCTCCACTTTGCCCCCACTTCACTAAACTAGAATTCATTCATAAAAAGACCATGGTTGTATTCATAGGTCTAAGGTGTGAACAGTGGACAAGTATAGGTAAAATATTCCTTTTCCAAAATACTTAGGAGCAGGAGGGTTTTATTTCCAGATTTTGAAATATTTCATGTATGAATGTGAGATCTTGGGATGGGACCCAAGTCTAAGGAACATTCCGTGTACATGTCCTACACATGAGACTTAGGCTGAAAATAATCACAGTCTTTTTAGTGCACCTGTGTTTGAACCAAGTTACATCACCTGAGCCAGGTGTGGGGTTTGGCTTGCAGGCCTTGTATCAGTTCACATAAAGTTTCAGAGATGTTGGAGGATTTGGGATATTTGGATTAGAGATGCTTGACCTGTATTCTATGATTACATCGGGGCAGTACAGGACAGAAAAGATTTCCTAATATTTTTTCCAACAGGACAAGAATAAGGTGAGGCCCAGGTTTTTCTATACCCAGCTTCTGATAGTTTCATAATAAGGGCACTGAAAAGCCGAAAGATGCACTTAGCTGAAGTCAGTGATGGCTTTATGCTGTGTGGAACTGTCATCCTTAAGGATCCAGGCTCCTGAGGATGCTCAAGGCCTTTATTTAAATGATGGGATACTTGAAGGTAACTCAGGCACATTCTCCTTTATCTTTCATAACATAATAGCATGTAAATGCTCAGAAAAATAATTGTTTTATTTCATTATGATACATAATATAAAAATTTTCACTGTTTGATACAGATATATTTTCTTTAAATTTTAAAAATTTAGATGATTAAATCTACTGTGGCAGAACTTTTCCATAGAGAGGGCTAACTGTGTTGATGTTCTTCCTGTAAATAAATGGTTCAAAATTACAAATAAGTCTTCATCTTCAGAAAGAGTTCTTAGTGTATTTATCCCACTGTGTGAATGCCACATTGTTAGGGTAGACGACATCAGGGCACAAAATATCATGACAACCATGTAGAATCTGCATAAGGATGGACTTTATAGATGCTTTGTGGTTGCAAAACTTGAAAGCTGTGATTCTTAATCAGGGAAATCAAGGAAAATGACAGCCCCACAGGTATTCCAGAAGGTGGGTTTTGGCAGCAGGCATAAGAGTCAGGAGATCCAAAAGGCCTAAGAACACAAAATATCTTTTTTTAAAAAATGTATTTGGTATAGGGTCTCACTACATAGCTAGGACTTCTAGTGATCCTCCTGCTTTCAGTCTCCCCAGCACCGGGATTATAGGCATGCATCACCACACCTGGTCTCGGTGGCCCACTCAGCTTGCCTGGGGGTGGGGCCGGTACTACCTATGATGCTGGTGGGCTACCTTGCTGGCCCAACATCTTTACAGTCGGACAGCTTAGTCTAATATAGTATCAATATCAGAATTTGTTTATTTACCCCAAGGGAATTTGTTTACTAAACATTGAATGAGAAGATTAGCCTCTAAATAAATTGGTGGTAGTTGGTCAGAATTTTCTAGTGATGGTACTCATCTGGTAGTTATTTTTATTTGCATTTAATCTTACGAACCTTGGAGGGTGGATAGAGAGACCAGATGATCATGGATGACGGAAACTATGTGGCAATGTTGGATATTCAAACATGAGCGCTTTTCAGATGTGGTCCTGAATTGAAATCACTGTAAAACTTGTTAAAATACCCAGTCTCACTTTCAGTCTGTGGAGAGGCTGTATTTCTGAGAAGCTGTTAGGTGACACTCCATGAGGCATATTGTAATTTCAGGTTTTTGATTTTCATTATTATTATTTTTCATTTTTAAACCAATATGAAGTGGATTCATATAAAGGTATTTTAAAAATGCCAGTAGAAAAACAGGCAGCCACAAATGTCAGTTTTTACTCAAACATACAGCTGCTCATAAAATCAGTAGACATTTACAGAGCAATATACAAAGTCGTGAAATTTATTTTGAAATACGATAATTGGGGTCTCATGTCTACATTTCATTAATGTCTTGTAATCCACAGAAAGCTGAGATTCTCAGGATCTGAACAGTTTGCCAACTGTTTTTAGTGAGTAAGGAGCATTTCCAGTCCTTTTCAGCATTCCATCCATTTCTCTGGGTTTTCTCAATTGTGGCTAGACTTAAGACTGAACTGGAATTTGGGGTAATTAGAGAAGGAGGCCAAAACAAGGGTTAATCAAAAATAGTTAACAAAATTAAAAAGCAACAACAACAACAAAAAAAAAAACCCAACAAAACATTGTCTACGTGGCACACAGATGCTCTACACAGGTGGAGTTACGATTGTCGCAGCACTTGCTGAGCCTCTGCTCAGATGGCTGCTGGCACTGCCCCTGGCCCTTCCTCCAGGAGGACTGCTCTCTGTCCTGCACATGTGCTATGCAGCATTTGTTTCCCCAGCCTTACTAAGTGGAGGTAGAAATTATGTTTAGACCAGAATTTCTCAAATCTACTTTGTAACATGGCAAAGTCCTCAGCATCACATCCTCATAAAAATAAGCATGAAGTAACTAAGAATGGGTTGTTTTCCCTGTCTCTCAACAGATTGTAAGGCCTACATTTTTAGACTATTCAAGAAAGATGATTAAGTGTCAGAGTTGCAATATTATGGATGTCTGTTTTGAATAATAAATCATTTATATGGATCTTGGAAGTTATGATTAACATGTAATAATTTACATATTTATGGAGTACAGGGTGATATTTCAACATATGTATATAGCATGTACTGATCAAAACAAATTAGCATTTCCCTCTCACCATTGCGTTGTGTTCCAAGCTGTTGAGCATCTCTATTCCAGTTCTTTATCAAATGTATCATTGGTTATTATGTACACTAAAAACTCAAAGTTACTCTTTTTCTGTATGGTACCCTCTTTATGTGGTAGTACTGAGGGTGGACCCAGGGCCATCACACTGTACTGCATCCCCACCCCATGTATTTACCTATTTTTTGGAAAGAAGGTTCTTTCCTAACTGCCTAAGTGAGGCTCAAACATGTATCCTTCTGTCTCAGCTTTCTAAAGTGATCGAATTACAGGTTTACATCACCAGTGCCAGCTTTTAGTTTTCTTTCTTTCCTTTTCCTTTTCCTTTTCCTTTCCTGTGCTGGGAATTAAACTGAGGACTTTATGCTTGCCAGCTAGGTGTTTGTGCTGCTGACCTATATATCCCCAGCCTTAGTATTTGTTTTTAAGGAACTTCCACACTGTTGATCACTTTTTGTCTTTACATTGACCTGACATTAAGAAAATGATTAAAATTAAGACTTAGAAGGGGCTGGGGAGATGGCTCAGTGGAATAAGCGCTTCCCTGGCAAACGCAAGGGCCCAAGTTCAATCCCAGGTTCTGAAAAACAAAACAAAAAAAAAAAACAAAGAAAAATAGAATAAAGTAAAATAAAATTAAGAGTTAGAGATTTTTTTCAAACAAAGCCAGACAGGTAATAATTAATAAATAGTTAACACACCTACTAAAAGTCAGACATTCAAATGGCTTTGGAGCCCTTTCAGTTACGTTATCAAGTAAGTTTATTTTCTAATAGATCAGTTATACTAAACTTGAATGTTCAGAGACATACATTCATTACATGTGACATGAGTGTGGATATGTGAACATTGAGAAAGAACAGGAAATAAATCAATAAAAATCCAAAATCCCGCCTTGCCTTCTTTATCTGTGTGCTGTTAAGTTTTTTATGGCTCTAAATAGCAATGACCTTGTCTGGGTGCTGAGGGGTCATAGGAAATGGGTGAGGAGTGGTCACAGGAAAGGGAAACTGTGAGTGTATTAAAAATTAGAAGGGCAAGCCAAACAGCTCAGCAGATTAAAGTGCCTGCAGGCAGGTACAGTGGCCAGGGTTCAAACCCTGGGCCTGCCCTGCCGGCTCTGCCTCCAGGGCGTGCTGAGATGGTGATTGAGACTAGGCATGGTAGGCACCTGTAATCCCAGTATTTAGGAGGCTGTAAACAGAAAGATCAGTAGGACTACAAATCCAATCTAGTAATGAGACCCTGTACACCCTGTAGACCCTTCCCTAAAATACAGAAAAATAAAAGAATGTAAAGTGAAAGATCATACAAATTCTTTTAAGATTTCATTTTTTAAAATGTCACTACTTGTTTGAAATATACTACTATCTCTTGAATTTGCATAGCCTTCTAAATATCTCTCATCAATTTTGAGTGTATGAGTTGTATTTTTTCTGTGTTCAGTCATCTATAGAACTCAAACCTCACAACTTGTATTTGAAAGTAACTTAGTAATGTGGTGCAATTGGACTTCCAATAACAGCTCTTATCGGTATGTCCTTGAAAAAAAACCTAACCTATTTTCAGAAGAGGGAAAATCAGAAGATCCACAAGGAAAATTCTTTGGCAGAGAAATGTGCATGTGTTGTCAGCCTTTTGGGAACTGCTTGCCTTTCTGTTGATGAGACAACTCTTGCACACCCCTTGATCTTGGAATCAGAAGTTACAGCTCGTGTCAGCAGCTTGCATCAGGATGTTTCCAAAGCTGTTTCCCTTAAAAAAGCAATCAGGAGGTTCACAAGTTTTGTCAGTGTGAGGTGTGTGGGTGGGATGTAAGTGTTGAGGGTTTGCTTGAAAGAAAGAATGTTGGCAGAAAGATTTGTCATTAAACATTTTTTCACCTTGTAGCAAAACTTAAAAAAAACATCCATCTGATGTTTTCTGAAACTCTACAGGTTATTTAAGATGTGGATCAGGCTCCGGGATATCAGTGTTAAAAAAGATACTCTGTCCTATCATAGGATTGGCACAGAAGACAGTGACACAACCGATTATTAATAATTATCAAGGCGATGAGTGTTGTAATGCATGGAAATCCCTGAGTGTGTTATACATTAGTGACTGTCATATATTATCATCATATCAAACTTATATCAATAAAGTTCTGTGCCATTAGTTTAAATGGCATTAATAACATTTAAGCATGAGTTGTAGCTGAAATTTAAACTTGAAAGTCAGTGTGTTAGTTCGGGTCTCCCCCAGTGGTATTGCTCGTCAGACCCACAAACCTGTCTTTCTTCTCCCATGACTTTCTTCTCAGTATGCCTTGTGGTGAATATAAACCCCATAGTATGTTCTTTTTTCTCCAGTTCTTTGATTTGTAAAATGAGAAGAAGATGACTAAGTTATCTTCTAAGTTCCTTCTTCTTTAACATGCTCTCAGTACCATTTGATCACAGTATTTTGATCTTGACATCTTAAATATGTACCAGATCTTTACTGAAGAAATAATACTCAATTTAGAAATTGCAGGACAAGTTAATGGGATTTTGGAAGGATAAAATTGGCTTAAGCATTATCTTGAATGTACCAACAATGTTAATGTTAACAATTTAATGTTTTTATTCCTCTAAACCAGTGGTTGTACATACAAATCGAACACTGTTCATGTGGAAGTACGAAATCCAAAATCGGCAGCATGGATTTTTGTGATAGGGATGATCAACCAGAAGAGGCTCCAAATCTATGACTCTGAAATCAGAAGCAAGCACGGAGGGTGACTGACACACATCCTGGGTGTGAGGTTGTCACAGCAGGAGGGACTGACTGGAGGGGGGTCCATGGTGCTCCACTGGGATGTGTGTGTGTGTGTGTGTGTGTGTGTGTGTGTGTGTGTGTGTGCTGGGACATGCCTTGCTAGACTGGCTTTCTCCTCACAGAAACCAGATACATACATGAAATTTCATATTAAATTTTCATATTTAAAGTCTTCTCAAATTACTTGACTGGACACCTCAGTTCAGATAAGGCACCCAAGGCACACAGCACTCAGCCTTCCAGTTTTTCCCAGACCATTGATTTTCTTACATTTTTGTAAAGAGATTGAAAGGACCAGGGAGCCAGTTAGTCCTTGTTTGTAGTACTTGTCTTTGTTTGGACCAGAGGCATGTAATTTTTTCTAGATTTGTAGAAGAACATTATCTAATAAAAGATATAGGGGCTGGTGAGATAGCTCAGTGGTCTAAAGCGCCTGCTTAGGCAAGCTTAGGCAAAAGCGCAGAGACCACAGTTCAATCCCCGGCACCGCATGCCACACTAGCCCTGCCTCCAGGGTGGGCTGAGTTGGCCACAATAAATAAATAAAATAATAATAAAAAAGATATAAAGCACTGACGTGACCTTTTATATTGCAGTGCTGGGCTTGGAACCCAGGGATCTGTGCTGGCTTAGGCAAGCATTCCGCCACTGAACTTAGCCCTCAAGTGGCCTTTTACTTTACTATTGATTGGCATTAATTGCTCACTGGATTGTCTTTTCACTTCTTTGTTTACCATTTGCAAAGAAAAACCATAAAATTATGTTGTTGAAATGGACCCTAAAGTTGCTCAGTGTGATGCACATCTATGGTGAACCCAGGGCAGAGCAACAAAGTAGCTTGCCTGAGCTTTAGTGGTCATTGCAGCTGGTACCTAGCCATGGGTCTCTCCGTGTTTCCTCAGTGTCATCCTTGCATCCTTTGCTTTTCAGGCTTATAATAACAAAAGTAATAATAAAGTCATAAAGTATTCAAAAGAATGATACCAGAAAACCAAAGACTTGGTCATTTTGCCCTTCCATTAAAGATGTGTTCCTTTTATCTAAAGTTTGTATTTTTCTAAAATATCTTTGAAATATGGTAGGTTTTCTGCTTCTTTTGCTGTGGTCTGAATCACTGCTGGAGCCCTGATTTGCGGGACACAGTTTAGTTTGGTGTTGCAAAGCTAATTGATACTTTAACAGAGAGCTGCATTACATGCTGTGTTTTAGGGTGAAATTTAGGATGAATCATAATCTTTTATTCAGATTATTTGAATCTTCATTCATAAAGCTTTTCAGTATGAATCCATTAGTAGATGTTAAATATCTTAATATAATTAGAATATCTATAGTAAAAAGTATATTCATTTCGTTTCATTTCTCATGTTTATGGGACGTTAGTATTGTGAGTGAGAATAGCGAACCTGATTATTTATCCACGAGAAGCAATTTTAGAATGGTATTTGTTACAAGCCACTAATTGTTATTGGAAGATGTAAGTTACTCATATTTTGTCATCTTTCCCTCCCCGAAATCTGCCTTTTCCCGTGTGGTGGGACAGTGAGGCCTTGGTGGTCTGACTGGTTCCCCAACCTGCAGTTATGGCATGCCACTTCTGTGAGCAAGTTGTTTGGACACTTAGAGGACACTAGATGGAGCAGATTTGTAATGTGCAACCTGACTTGTACTTCTTTCAGGAAAGCTTTCAGTGACATGTTAATGATACCCTCAAAATGCCGCAAGTCGGCATCCCAAGAGAGTCGTTGCTTATTATTTTAAAAGCTTTAGTTGCTTCTTCCCCTGAAGTCTCTATTGTCTTGATTTGAAAGTGAATTTTGCATCTTTAATAGTCACAGGCACATGCGGAAAGCCCCCTTGGTGATTGGGCTGAGCCTATAAAGTCGAGTACAGTATGTCTGTCATATTATTATCCATGCCAGTGCCATCCTGCTGGGAAAGCGGTAGATGTGTAGGCTGTTGAGGACCTCGGATTCTTGGACATTAAGTATCAAAATACTCATAGAGTTTAGCTGTTTTTAGCAATTATCAGTGAAAGATCTTGCTTCTAGGGGCCAGGCTTAAATGGATAAATTCCGAGCCATCACCCCAGACCATTTTCATCATCACAGAAATGTGAGCATCTAGGCAGTGTCTCCCGGGGTTAGGTGAGAGAAATCAGTCAGTTGCTTTCAGTGAGTGTGGGCACACACTTTTTAAACACCTGACATTTAGTGGTTTGAAGTATGTTTAAACAGTTCTATTGAAACATACTACAGTAGATTGAAAGATGAATGTCAAATGTTTAAAACATAATCCTTCTTTACAGAAATGCTCATGTGGTATGTATTTTAAATTCTGCAGAGAAATAATGTAATTCAGACATTCTCCATCAGCTGATGCCGAAGCCTGCGTCTCTGAGCCATCGAGTGAGTCGCAGTGAAGACAGAGCCACCCTTGTGTCTAATTTTTATTTTTTGAAGTTCCTCGGGTGATTTCGTTTGTGATCCAAAGACTGAAAGGCATGGATGTAATGTGTAGGAATGTGGAATGCAGCGCTTTGTGAGATATTCCGGGTGTATTTGGTAATCCCACCTCAGCCAGTGCGCAGACACGTGGGCTGCCACTCTGGATTCAGCCCCTCCAACCAGGCCTTATTGTTTTGACTGGATCTCAGATGACACGAATGGGTGAAAGTGAGTGGGAACTAGGATTTTCTTAGTAGGTGAAAGCACTGAGGTATTAGTAAAAGGGTGTGATTATGTGAGAAATACGATAAAGATCAGGCAGGAGGCTGTGAGGACGTAGGCCTGGGCATGGCACCCTAGGTTGCTCTCCTATATAAGACTGTAAGGAAAACCTCATCAAAGCAGTTTAGGCACATGTAATCAGATTTCCATTGCTGTAAGGAAACATCTGAGATCGTTAGCTTGTAAAAGGAAAAGGTTTGTTTGGGCTCATTTTGGGGAGATCTAGCACATGATTGCTCTGGACCCGCGTGCATAAATTGCAAGGCCACACAGGAGAGCAAAAGTGTGGGGCTGAGAACAGCACTTCTCTCACAGGGCAGGGGGCCAAAGGAAGAATCTCCTCCCCATACCTGTCCCACTTCTGGCGAGTGAAGCATCTTCTGCTGCTCCCAGCCTCCCTGGCCCCCTTATTTGCCAACAGCGCCACCCTGAGGACAAAGATTTTATTACTGCCTCTTCAGGACTGCCTGTGGTTCCCCATTTGTATGTCAAACTCCATAAAATTGGTAGTTCATTTATGGTTCCATGTGAATAAATAATACTTTATAAATGTATTAAAATGAGTATCTTAACTTATACCTAAAGTTAAAATGTCATCATTTAATCGTTCATCTGTCACACCTTTGATTTTCCTTGGGAAGTTGTCACTCCCGAAGTTTATGCTTATTCCCTTGTCTTAAAAATATTTTAGATACACAAAATATTCCTAAATGAAGTTTACTTTGCTTTCTTTTGAGTTCTACTTAAGTTGTGTTCCAACATTTATTTTACATATTTTTCTGCAATTAGATTTTCACCAAACGTTAAGTTTCATCTCATTGATTATATTGTAGTTGATCTACTTTCTTTACAATACTCAACTGTATGAGTCAATAGTCAGGTTTCTGTAAAGTAAATTTGGGGAATTCTCCATTTTTTCTTATAAAAATGCCGTATGATCCCACTGATGTCTATCTAATAGGATGCATTTTCGAGTGTTTCTCATACATCTCAGACTGGATGGCATGGATCTAGCCCGTGAGCGTGGTCAAGCGTGCCAGATAAAGCCAGTCACTCTCATCTGTCACGCACTTACTATCTCTTCGATTATTAATGAAACTGAACATGTTTCCGCATGTTTCGTTGCTATTGGTATTTCTTCAGTGGAATACCTATTTAAGATTTTGCCCCCCTTTTTTTCATTGAATTAGAAGAGTTTTAGAGGGGTGTGTGTGTGTGTACGTGTACATGTACATATATGTACCTGGACTTGGATGGAGTTAAAATTAGGTAAACTCATGAGAAATAGACAACACAAATTTTAAATGTATTTAATACATACTTAACCTAGGCAATATCATAGCTTGGCACAGTATGCTTTTGACATTTACCCTTGTGATTATATAGCTAGGTAGCATCCTTACAGAGCAGTGCATCAAGTACCAGCCCGCTCCAGGAAAGATTGGTATCCAAAGTGACAGCTTCCACTGCATATATATATTACTTTTACACTATTATACATTGGAAAAATCACAGGGGGATCATGATTTTAAGGACGTTAAAGCTCACTTTTTTTCCTTTTCTTTGTGTGCTATGTGTGATTAGAAATTTTCTCCCAGTATATTTAAAATATCTGCTGATGAAGTGGACTTACCATATCTTTTTATAAGCTAGAAATTTTAGTTTTAATATAATCAGTGTTATTAATCATTATATTTAACACTTTTGCTTTATGCCTAGGAAATCCTCAAATTCACTTAACACATTTTCTGTTTTCTTCTAAAAATTGTACAGTTTGATATTTCATATTTATGCCTTTAATCCACCCTGAATAGATATTTTTCTCTGTGTAGATTTTGAGTTAGGGATTTAATTTCATGTGAAGGAATAATTGTCCCAGGGATATTTATTGAAAAGTTCTGTCCTTTGCTAGTGATTTGAAGTTTTATTGTTGTAATTTATGAAACCTTTGTATATGCATGGGGATTATTTTAGTCTGGCATTAAATGTTTTTTCAGAACAACTTCAGAAACTCTTTTCCATTTTATTTCCTTCTGCTCCCCTCCCTTAAGTACGCTCCACTTGGCTGGCTTTTATGTTGTGCCTCAAAACTGTTCTATGGTTTCATTTGTCTCATTTGTCGTCTTGCATCTCACATTTGCCTTCTATTTTAGTCTTACAGTGAGTCCCCGATTTAGGAACATTTGAGATGTGAACTCTCATAGGTGTCCTGTATAAGACTTACATTGTGGCTTACAGATGAATTCAACTTTGCTTTTAAAAGAGAGAGAAAAAAGATGCAGAATTTCAAAATAAAATCATAGGAAATTACTAGTAGTTTCTATATTGCATGTCATCTGCAAAGTAGTTGCTTAGATTTCTAGATATAGGCATGTAAAATTGATCGAACAGTATCAGCACTGTTTTTGTCAATGAACTAATATGAATTAGTATTATCACTAGCTATTCTCTCTCATATATATATATATATATATAATTTATATTAAAACTTTTCCTTTCCTTTCCACCTTCCCAGTTGTTCTTTCCTTTTGATCAATTTATTTCCCTTTCACAATACCTACTGTACCTTTGGGGTCTTATTATCTTTTAGCTCCTTATACTGGGGAGACAATATGTTTGCATATGCAAGTTTGATTTATTCCACTTATGAGTATGATCTCTAATTGCATCCATTTACTTATATAAGCCTTGAATTCAACTTTGAAACAATTCCCCTGGAACAGAACTGGCTTATGAAGACTTACTATATCTTTTCACTCACTCTATGATATATTGTAAATTTCTTAAGCAGATCGGCCATTACATTTATCTCTGATACCTTCAACTAGAATATGATGTCCTTTACCTACCTGGTATTTGCTAGATTACTCAACTGGAATTGCAGTGATTGTGGAAATTGCCTAACTAATCCCATGCTGCTTTCCTATCACAGATGTACACCACTTGACACTTAGCATTTGAATGAAGAAAGATTGAATTGAGCTCACCAGTATAGGAGAGTCAGCGCGTGGTTGTCTGTAACCAAGCAGGGCCTCAGGGTGGAAATGTAGATGGAGTAAAGCTGCTTAATTCATGGTGGTCAGGAGCAAGGCAGGGGAGCAGTGCCAGAGAGGAACCCAAGGCCACTCTAGGACACATAGAGAAATGTGCTTTACTTACCTACTAGGCCTTTCTTAATTCAGTGAATTTTATATATCAAGTTTAATGGTTATAGCCCACCTTGTGTCAATTTCTTGTTGGTACCTTGTTCCAAACATATCTACTTAAATAATATTTTCAAGTTAGTAATAAGTCTATTATTCCTCCTGACATAAAACACCTATTACATGCACACATGGAAGTATATTAATCCCTTCCCCCAAATGTTAATAATTTTAGCATTTTTCAAAAATCCAAGTTCAAGTCTCTTTTGTTCCTCAAGGCAAACTCTTAACTAGGGATCTCTGTAAAAGCCAAATTACTTACACAGACTCAAGGTACAGTGGCAGAAAGTAAACAGTCTCCTTTCAAAATGGAGAAAGAGGTAGATTAAAAAAAGAATGGATGAGGGTCGCCCAAATAGCTCAGCAGATTAAAGCACCTGCAAGCAAGTGCAGGGGCCAGGTTCTATTCCCAGGCCTGCTGAGTCAGCCCTCCCCTGGGGGGTACACTGAGACAGTGATTGAGACTGGGTGTTATGGCCAGTGCCTGTAATCCCAGCACTTGGGAGGCTGTGAACAGGTGGATAACTACTAGTCAGATCTAGTAATGAGACCATAAGCACCCTGTAGACCCTTCCCTAAAATAGAAAAAAAGGATCAAAGCAAGACTAAAACCTAGGAGGAAGTATTAAATTCTGCATTTCTTTATTTTGATTTTGTTTTTTGTTTCTTTTTTAATATTTAATTTTTAAAGAGTGTACAGATTAAAATTAAAACAAAAAATTATAAGTGATACAAACTTTCACTTAACACAGTAATAGGAACTTCACAGTATTTGTTGTAATACATAGTGTTCTCTTCCAACAAGTTATTCATATTACCAGATATATCCATGTAAAATTGGAAGAGGAAAGAAAAAAAGAAAGGTATAAGAAATTAAGATGAGAAAAAGGACAAAAATTGAAAAAAAGGAGACAAAGCAAATTAAGCATTAATTGCCCACAGACCAGCAGAAATCCACAGTACAGTTTTCCAAGCCATCATGCTTACGTACATAGATATACCTCTTTGCCCCACACCCTCTCCTGACCCTCTCTTCAACTCAGTAACTCTTTCCTTTTGAATAAGTTCTGAATAAGACACTTTTACCCGTGTCTGTTATACCCTTCAGGTTCCATTTTTCTCCACTCCTATTCTGTATTTCTGTATCTGTCATTCAAGGCACTTGGTGGTAAAATGTGAGTTTCAAAGGGCTTTGGGCACCACTGTGTGCCCTTGCTAGTGGCCGCCCACCTGATAGCTTTTCTGTTGGGTTGTACTGCCAAGCTGAAGCTTTCTGTGGTAGAGAGTCCCCATTCCTGGGCGCTCTGAAGGCTGCAGTCTCCCTTGCAGCTTTGCCTTCGTTCTCGTAGCTCCCCACTCTCCATTCTCAGGGGCTCTAAGCTGACTTCCAGGCCTTTCCTTTCTATCTGGCAGCCTCATACTCCACAGCATTTGTATTCAGCCTGTCTACAAAACTAACATCTCGTGGGCAATGCCAGGGTCTGCCATCAGGAGGAGCAGTAGCTGGGACCCTGTGGGTCCTGTCCTTTCAGGGCTTTGGTAGTAGAGATTATGACATAAGTTCCAGGAAATCAGTTCTCTAGGGGGCTCTTAAGCAGGGAGCCCAGGGACACACTGCTCAAATAAAAATATTGACACTTTTCCACTCTTAAGCCTGTGATGAGTGTGGTCTTGCTGATTTCTGTGATGCTCTAGAAACATTTGTCTTCATATTAAGTACTCTATAAGTACTTAATTTCTTTTGAGTGGTGTTAGTGTCTTTAGAAGCCAACTCTCTTTTAGCTCCAACTTTATGCATGATACTGCTGTGCAAAAATGTGTTTCAGATTTGTCTGCCTTTTGCTCCTGACCTGTATTATAATCTAGGTAACAACAGCTAGTAATACTAATACCTATGCGACATCCTGAATATTGGGCTCCTCTGAAATTTTCCTCTGCCAGGTTAATTTGTCCATTGCTTTTCATCTCAGTTGCCAGCAAATTCTTGGGATGTGGGCAAAATGTAGACAGATTTTCTGCAGCATGACTCTAGTTCAGCTGCCGTAGAGTCCTTGTTTCCAGTGGAATCCTCCAGAATCTGTTTTTCACTGTCTAAATTTGTATCAAAATTCTGGTCTTCTGAGCTCTGAGTATAATCACACATCAGGTTTTATTTCTAGCATTCTAGGACTTTTCCAGCCTTAATCTGCAAACTTTCCCCAACTCCTCCTGCAGCAGCTTTTCGAAAGCTTCTGAATCACATTGTCAGGTGTGGTCAGGCAAGAATCGTCCTCCTTTGGTGTCAGTGTTCTTTATTAACCAGTTCTCCTGTCATTGTCACAAAATACCCATTGCCCACAGTTTAAAGGAGGAAAGGTTTAATTGAGCTAACTGTTTCTGGAGGTTCAGTACGTGATTGTCTGGCTCTCATGGCAGAAGGTTGTAGAAGAATGGAGATGCTTAGTTCAGTCAGGCCTGGAAGCGCAGCGGAGGTCCAGTGCCAGAGAGGCATTGTGTATACTAGTGGCCAAGGCTGTGCTTCCACAACACACTCAGGGCTGTGATCTAGGCTTGAAGATACCATAGATACAAAATCCCAAAAAACAATCTCCAAACCTGTGAGTATATTCAGTACATTTAGTGAAACCACCATTTAACTACATGTTTACTTGAATGAAATTATTGTACTGTTTCCACCTAAAAACATAAATACTTGCTGGTGTGGTGGCGTACACTTCCAATTCCAGCACTCTGGAATGCCTAGGCATTCAGATCACAATTTCAAGCCCAGCCTGGCCAATTTAGTTATTTAACAAAATATCAGTACTTAAAAATGGGGGAGGGGTGGCTGAGAATGTAGCTCAGTGTAGTACCTGGGTATACGCCCCTTTATTAGAAAAAAATTCTGGAGAAGTAACATGTTTTAAAAATATTAGCCATTGACATGAGAGTCTAAATTACATGTATTGAGATCTCAAGTGAGGGGAATTTTGGTAGAAAAATTCATGTTGTGTGTATTAGCCCCTCCCCCTAACCACAATACTTGACAGTTACAATTTAAATGAGGAAAAGTTTAATTTAGCTAATGCCTTCATGATATTTATTATATCATAGTCTGCTGGCTGCAGAGTAAGACACCAGGGCAGAAGGCCATGGTGAAGCAGGGTTGATTGTTTCATGGTGACTGGCAGCTAGAGTAGGGGACAAGGACTGGAGAAGAAAGGGTGAGGGGCCATTTAGAATACTCAGGGTCACACTTCTCTGCCTCTGTCAGACATGCAGAAATAGGCTCTGCCTATCTGGTATCCATTTCTTAACACAATGAAGTTTACATATCAGGAATAACAGTCCTATGTGCATTTTAATGAAATGAGGTTGCTTAATTGGGAATGCATGTAACTGAAAGAAGATGGAAGGGTCATCAGAATTTGATTTGAAGGGCTGGCCTGATAGCTCAGTGAACTAAAGCACCTGCTTAGGCAGAGTGCAGTGGCTGGGGTTTCATTCCCCGTGTCGTTAGACTGGGTGTGGTGGCCTGCACCTGTAATCCCAGCACTTGGGAGGCTGTAAACAGGAGAATCACTACAAGTCTGATGTACATAATGAGACCCTGAACACCCTGTAGACCCTATCCTAAATAAAGAAAACAAAATAAAAAATATAAATAAATAAATAAATTGATTTGAGGGTTTCAAAAAGAATCAGTTATAGAAAAAGAAATACAAATAAGAGGGTATGGGTATCAGGTAAAAATCCTTTGGCCCAAGGGAGGACCCTGTAAACAACATACAGAGTTGACTACAGCGTTGTAGAGAATACTCAAGAGAGGTAGTGTGGAGCACTTTGATTGGATTGATGAACACAAGCTCTCAATAGCTACTTCATCTGACCAGTGGACTGCTAGAGATTCTAGGCAGGACATCAGAGAGCTGAGCCAGTGGACTGCATGGCTGGTAACAGCATTTTCAGGAGTGAAGGCTCTGTTTCCATCATTATGAGTAGATACATGATTCATTTTGTTCAACCAAGGAGACCAGGAAATATCAGTTGTTTCTACTCCAAAAAGTAGCACAGTTTAACTAAGTAGTTTTTTTTCTGAATTAAAAAATTATGTTTATTCTAAGAAGTAGACAGATAAAGGAAAGAGAAAAGGAATCCTTGGTAGATACTCCAAATATAATCTCTGGTTCACCTTGAGGTGAAATCTACACACTCCACCTTATGTCTGCTGGTCAGCACATGTCTGTTGGTCCCTCTCATGCTTCACCATTTGCAAGGAGGAAAAACAAACTAATTACCTAGTGCTGAAACAAATACTTTGGTTTTGCTGTTCTCAAAATGTTGGTATCTGGGCAGTAGTTGCTAAGTTTGTTGCACATTCTGCTATTTATCCTCAAATAAAAATATGCTTGTTTCTAGCAACTGACCAGTGCTAGTGGATGCGCCCACTGTACTACTCCGAGACCACTGGAAGCAAGTCCTCTGAGAGTGGTGGAGAAGTGCTTTGAGTTAAATTAGGCAACGAAGACTAAAACACACATCATTTCCCCCCACCTCAAGATGTGGATAACCTACGATTAAATTGCTGTTCTAATGTTCAGAGTAGAAGTCTTTGTTTGAAATTCTCCGAAAACAAGATCTCTCTCCTTCCTGGTACATTACCGTTTATCAGTTTTTTTGTCTCAACGTTAGAATGAAATACATATTGGATGATATTATTTTTTCTGATTCTTGAAGACATGGGTAAATGGAGATACATTTGTATGGGTCAGTTTTGTCACTGTTGTGACAAGACACTTGTCACCCACTCAGGTAAAATGAAACTTTTCAAACACAAGTGAACTTGCCGCTTCCTTCCCTTTCATTCCATCTGGACTGCAAGCCTGTTAGATGGTGGCACCCATATAAGGTTGGTCTTTTTCCAGCTTTCTCTCAGTTAGCTGATCTTCATGCCAGTCATCTTTAAAACATCTCACAAACATAGCTAGAAATAATGTTTTACTAGTCTGTAAGGCAGTTTAATCCAGTAAATTTAACAGTTATGTTTAATGGTCAGTTTATACATACATTCCTGCTGAATTCTGTATTTTTTCCATTTCTCACTAAATATATGTACTTTTATAGGCAAAGTTAAGAATAGAGCAATGTTTTTGGCAAGTCCCCTTCTCACCTTCATGTTGAATTAATATATCTAAAAAGTACATCTAAAGCAAATAGAACATAGAAGATAACCGTCTAAAGACCGTATTTCGTGATCCACTGTTTCTGAACATGACACCTCCCCAGCGTTCCACACTGTTCCTCCTAGCCAGAGTACCTCCATGTGGAAGGGTTCCACAAATCCTGACCTGCAGAAATGTTAATCCTAAAGTGTATTGCATATAATGATATTAGTGATTCATATTCACCTTTTGTCTATATAGCAGGTTAAGTGTGTTCTTCACCATAAAGCACCTAGATGATAAGGGCGTGTTTTCTGCATTTTGTATATTTATTGTTTGTGATCATTTAGTATTTTCAGGAATAAGTGAATAGATGAATGAATACTACCAACCAAAACGAATACTTGGTTGTTAGCTTAACTGTGCCCTTAAAAATTATGCATGATGATTTGTTTGTTATATGCATTTTATTTTATTTTATTTTTTTGGCAGAACTAGGGATTGAACTCAGGGCCTTGTGCTTGCCAGGCAAGCACTTATTCTACTGAGCTATCTCCCTTGCCCCCATTTTATTAAATATTTGAGCTATATATATGATTTGTTTTTACTGGGACACTATCAGGTTTACCATTATTATGTGTTATGTTGAAAAAAGGAAACCTGAGGTATACTTTCCCAAGCTTGCTCTTCAAATAAGTAGAAGACTAGAGATTTAAATATAGGATAGTCTAATTTTTCCATGATTCACGGGTCATCTGAGTATCATATCAAGGTATCTTCTATCTTTATAATGAAAGCATGTGTGTGAGTTCCAGAGGTCTTTTGACTAGGATATACCATTCAGAGACAGCTGTAGTAAATTTCCCGAAGTACATTGTCCCACTTACTCCAAACTGGAAGGTCCCTTGAGTCTATAAAAAAGTTAAAATTTCATCATCTTTGTTATTTTTTTCTCTTTTCCCTGGTATAAATATGAAGCTTGTATGTTACATCTTTTTGTAGTGTATACCTGTCCCTGATCACCTGTGCTGGTTTTCCTGTAGTGTCTCCAGCAGTGTAGAGACAGAGTCTGGTCATCCGGGGAACTGGAAGCTGCCATCACTTGGCAGCCTCCCTTCATGGTCTCATGCTGTGCTCTATCTCAAGTGGTCCTTGCTGTTTCAGAACTAAGTGGTTTGAGTGTACAGTTTCAATAGTAAGACCTCTTACATGGAGCTGGTGTTGTTATAAGTGACATGAATTCCTTTGGGCAAAGATCATATGTATGTTGATACACAAACTAATGCTAATAAAATATGCTTTATAAGCTAAATTATCACCTCATGTAAAATTAGTAACAAGCATTTCTGACCTAACCTTTATTGCCTGAGAACTCACTAATGGGAGTCAGCTCTCTTGGCCCTTAGAAGATCAGGGGAGATAACAGAACTGGAACAGAGATACGTGATATGCTAGCCATATAGCAGATTCTATTTTATTTAGCCTTTCAAAAGAAACTGAAATTATAGAGAAGATAAAATTGAAAGGAATAACAAACTTTACCTAGATTATAGGTGATTATAACCAATAGATCTGAATTTTAAAAAATCCTGAAAACATTGATTCAATGAAATGACAGTGTACCTATCCAGTATCTCTTGCCATTCTTGTAGCTGCACCTATGATGTGGATAAGTATCTGGCAAGTACCCATGTCTTAAAGACTTGGACCTCAGCTTGGTGCCATGTGGAGGTGGCAGAAGGCATTAGAAGATGAGACCTAGTAGAAGTCTTAATGTCACTGGGTGTGACTTCCAATTGGGTTGTGGGACTCTAGTCTATTTTATTTTTTATTAACTTCCTGGCCACCACAAGCTAAGTGGCTTTCTCTGCTGTGTGTTCCCTGGCATGTTCCATTGCCTAACCAGCAGGGACACAAGACCACAAGATCACTGTACCCTCCAAAACTGAGTCAAAATTTTTAGTTGATTATTATCTCAGGTATTTTGTCAGTAAGAGATAGCTGACTAACAGATAAACAGCAAACTGTAGACTAGCTAATTGATTAAAATTTTATTTTTCACAGTTTTAAAGACTGATATGTTCAGGACCAACGCACTTGCCCTGAGGAGCCTTGCTGTGTGCTATCCAGGCAGTGCCATTTTGCGCTGATTTGGAAATGAATTATTGTATTAGAAACTGACACCATCCTCCAATGAAAGAGGACAAAAAATGCTGTGATCTCGCAGCCACGTGGGACAAACTCACTCCCTTAAGCTTCCATAGAGGCCCTGATCCTGTCTACTAGGGCACTGCTCTCTGCTCTGATCACCTTCTGAAGTCGTTGCCTCTTCACTCAGCCGCATTTGGGATAAACTTTCAACATGGATTATGTGGTGACACAATATTTGAGCACAGCAATTTGTCAGTTTTCAAGAGGCAAAAAAAAAAAAAAAAAATCTGCCATATGGGAAATCAGACCACTTTAGTTAGAATTAAGTATATGTGCATAGAAAAATTAACCTCTCTGAATCTTACCATCTATGAAATATAGGTGAAAAATTATAATTGCTACATCAAAGTTTTGTAAGGATTAAGTAAATAGTTGGGTGCATATTACTTAAAATAATATTAATGCACATTATTTTATCTATATTTCTGACTATTGTTGCTAGAAACTGGGCTGTAACAATAAGAGCTACTATAACTAAACTAGGATTTTTAAGTCTAGTGAGAGAGACATTAGTATAAACTTCATAAGGCATTGTGAGAAGTGAAGTGAAACCTTCCACTGTGCTAGCAGCTGTGCATACAAGACTGCCCCAGGACTTGTAAATGCGAGTTTATGCAGTGCAAGTGATATTGGAGTTGCGGGTAGGAATTATGCATGGAAGGTTTGGGAGACAGGGCATTCATTGTGGGATATCTAAGGGTACAGCCCTTTATTTGAAGAAATACTCCTACTTCTGACTCACTGTCAGCTAGGATCTTTGCATTTACTTATAATACTAACCTTTTATTCCATACAGAAACAAAAACATCCATGTCCTTTAAGAGATGTGGCCATTGCTTTGTTCTGAGGTGCTAAGTGTGGAAACCTAATCCTTCTTACAGAGTAATTCCTAATAGTCAAGTGGGGAGGGCAGGAAAGAACCAGTACACCCAAGAAGAGATGTCCTCTGAGAGGAAGACAATGAACACACAGGAGAAATCCTCAGAAGAGGGACAGAGAGGTGAAGGGTTGATCATAAGGACGGGTGAGTGAGGAGGAAGAGACTCAGGCCCCGCAGTGAACTACTGCTCAGGGCAGAAGTTAATGCAGGGTGGATACCCGTCAGCATAATGGTAGTTTACACATGAAATAGTTCATTAGAAGCAGATGCTGAGCAGGTAGCTGCAGCAGGTGCCTGCTGGTGGTTTCCAGCCACGGACTCCAGAGTGCTGTATATATTACCGTAGGTAACTCCTCGTCACATTGCTAGTTCATTTTTACCTTTTCCAAGTGAACACTTTAGGCAGACTGATTTCCTTTTTTTCTTCCCCTCTGAAATAGGAGTGCTCTTTAGCACTTTTACCCTTTGAAAATATAAAATCACTCAAGGGCTTTCAGATTTTCAAAGGGCAGAAGCAACTTTAGCGAAAGAGAAGAGTGCAAAAAGCTGACTGATCTTTTTTTTTTTTTTTTTTAAAGTGCTATAAT